>NC_026007.2:10873274-11069976 GCF_000442705.2 Elaeis guineensis | reverse complement strand
TATATAAGATGAGTTTCTTCATGAGAAATCAGGGAGAGATAGATATTTGAGAGACCTTTCTTCCATCCAAAAATCAGAGAGAAATACCTTTGGGTCATGGAGATATAAAAGATGCAAGTTTGGGTGTCTAGAGAGAAAAACGTGAAGAAGAAGAGGGTCTTCTTCTAGGGTTTTTATTTTCATATCTTTCCTCCTTCCATCTTGAGTTTCCTGAGAGTGTCTCAGATCTGAAACTCCTCCTTCTACTTTCCATCATTGGAAGAGTCCAAATCAAGAAGAAGGAGGCACCTGATCAACCATCAAAGAAGGATCAGCGCAGTACTAGCATACTGTGCTGATTTCCTGAAGCAGGACTTCTGATCGAGATTCGTGGGCTCGTGTGGATGACTCCTAGAGGCCGGATGCGTGTGCGGCTTGCAACATCATCCTCAAGCCCAGATCAGCAAGGTTAGAACGTCTAACTTGCAAGGTAATAGATCTGATCTATTGTTTAATACATACATTAGATGTAGTATAGAAACATGTTGATATGATCAACATGTAGTTCATGCTATATTTATATATTTTAATTTTTGATTTAATGTCATGTAATAATCATGTAATAGGATCTTAGATTTAGGAATTTTCTGATTTTAAAAAATAAATTTTGATTTATTTTAGTCTTCCGCTGTATGATCTTGAAAAAGTTTCAAGATCTAACCCTGAAACCCTAGATCTGGTTCCTACATATATGGGTCTCCATTCACTGTCACCAGGGCATATGACAGTGTCTCCTCGAAGCCATATCGGTCCGATTGCCTGATGGTCCTCTTGGGCTTGTGTAGGGCAATACCAATATCAGTCCTCGGTCCAGCTCGCTCCTATTGGATCTCTCCACCTCGATCATCCGTCTGAGTCCTCTCCACCTGTGGAGACACCTTAGGTAGGTCTCCACCTAAATGTCATGTCCTCCAGTAGTACCTGTAAGAGGCAAAATCAAAGAGGTAAGCTGTCCAGCAGCGCCCTGCTGGACCTCCTCCTGCTCCTGTTGCTCCTCCATGCTTGCTCGCCTCCGTAGGACTGACTCCTCATCAAAAGTCACATCCTGACTAATGATGACCTTCTTTTCCAAGGGATCCCACAGCTTGTATCCCTTGACTCCTCGTGGATAGCCTAGAAACACCATCTTGCGTGATCTGGCGTCTAGCTTGCTCCGCTCACTAGCTCCAATGTGCACATAGGCCGTGCACCCAAATACCCGTAGATGGTCCAGCCCAACTATCCTCCTAGACCACACCTCCTCTGGAAGCTTGCCATCCAACCTGGTGTGAGGTGATCGATTGACCAAGTAACCCGCTGCGTCAACTGTGTCAACCCAGAACTCCTTTGGAAGCCCTGCCTGCAGCCTCATGCATCGTGCCTTTTCTGGAAGTGTTCTGTTCATCCTCTCGGCCACCCCATTCTGCTGTGGATTCCCCTTAACTGAGAAGTGTCTCCTGATCCCACACTCCTCACAGTAGTCTTGGAACTCTTTGCTGTGTACTCCCCGCCATTGTCTGACCTCAGACACTTCACGCTCCTCCCCTGCTCCTTCTCCACTTCAGCTCTACAGATCTTGAACTTGGTGAAGACCTCTGACTTCTCTCTCATGAAGTAAATCCAGAGTTTTCTTAAGAAATCATCAATCAGGGTCATAAAGTATCTGGCCCCATTCCTAGCTAAAACTGGGGCTGGTCCCCACACATCCGTGTGTACTAACTCCAGAGGGGCTGCACTGCGGGCTGTACTGATGTTGAACTGAACCCTCCTCTGTTTTCACATCTGGCAAGGCTCACAGATCTCCCCTGTAGCACCATCCTCCAGATCAGAGATGAGTCCTCTCCTGTTCAACTCCCTCAGCCCTTGTCACCCATGTGGCCTAGGCGGTAGTGCCACATCCTGTAAGCCCCCTGCTGGTCCTGTGCTGCAGCTGCTGCATCAGACTCTCCGGTCACCACAGATCTCTCTATGCGATAGAGGTTATTGTCCAACCTCCTGCCTCTCATCACTACCATAGCTCCATTGGAGATGTTCAGTACTCCGCTTCTAGCCCTACTGCTGAAGCTGTATCCACTGCACTCCAAGTAGCCTAGTGACACCAGATTCTTTTCTAGCTCCGAGATGTGCTTTACATTTGTCAATGTCCTCACAATCCCATCAAACATCCTCACCCTGACTGTCCCTATCCCAGCCACCTTGCAAGGATGATTGTCGCCTAGAGTCACTGATCCCTCATCTGTCTTGGTGTATGTCGCAAACTAAGACCTGTGTGGTGTGTAGTGATGTGAGCATGCAGAGTCTAGTGTCCACTCCTCTGTGTAATGCATGTGACCATCTGATACCACAAGTAGATCATCCTCCACCTGCTGCCCAGCAACTGCACTCACTAATTCTGAGTGACTTCTTTCTCCCTTCTTGCTCTTCCATAGTGGACATTCTCGCTTGAAGTGCCCGAACTCGTTGCACTTGAAGCATTTCACCTCTTTCTTTCCCTTCCTGGACTTGGACCGCCCCCTGGACTTGCTTCTGCCTCTGCCTCTACCTGTCCTCTCCCCTACTGCCAAACCCTCCTGGGGAGCCTGATCTCTGGTCAACTTTTTCCTTTACTCATTAGACCTCAGCACCGAGACCATGTCCTCATATTCTAGAGTCTCCTTACCGTAGAGCAGTATAGTCACCAAAGAGTCATATGATCCTGGCAGCGAACACAAAAGCAACAAGGACTTGTCCTCCTCATCCAACTTCACCCCGATATTCATCAACTCCATGCATAACTGGTCGAACCTCTGAATGTGGCCAATCACATCAGATCCCTCCTGTATCCGAAGACTATACAACCTCTTCTTCAGCATTAGCTTGTTGCACATATTCTTCCCCATATACATGGTGTGCAACTTCGACCAAAGGTCCTTCGGGGTCTTTTCTTCCAGCACCGAATACAACACCGCATCCGCCAAATATCCTCTGATCACTGAGCATGCTTTCTTCTCCAACGATGCCCACTGTCTATCTGTCATTCCCTCAGGCTTCTCATCCAAAGCCTGATCCAGATCTGCTTGCACCAGAAGATCCTCCATCCGGATTTTCCACATGAAAAATTCTCCTTGCCATCAAACTTTCGAAATCAACCTTCATATTGCTGTCCATGACTGGATCTAAGCCAAACAAGCAATATAAAATCAAGAAATGTAGAATTTACCTTGATGGTATCTTGCTGAAAATTTTCAGCACTTGGGATCTTCAACTTCTCGCACTTGGAACCGCTTCCTCACCACTGTGGCTCTGATACCAACTATTGGAGCATGATCCTGGCTTCTGTCACAGACCTTGGGTGCAGTGAAACTAGCAACAAACAGATCTAGAGACTTCTAGACTCGATTGAAGGCCCTTGACAAAAACAGCCTGGTTGCTGTCTTCTTCATTAGCCTTTTGTTCCAGATGAAGAACGCCTCTGAAACACCTCTAAAAAATCCAAGATCTGGTACCCAACCAGATCAGGCCTGGACCGAGGTCTTCCAATTATAGATCTTGAATTGAGGCATTCTAGATAGGGAACAAGGTAGATGGAGACAGACCTCGCAGATCTATCCTGCTGCAGCCTTTCCTGTAGATCTATTGATGGAGATCTCACCCGCACCTCAAACGACCTCAGATCAACTCCAGATCTGAGAGGGACTTGTATCAACTTCTTTGCAAGAGATTCTAAGTCCTAGACCTGGTGCTTGGGTGGCTGCAAGAGAGGGAGAGAGGGATCTGGTTGGCGGCTGCAAGAGAGGAGGGGCTAGCGCCTCCTTTGCTTTTCTTTCCTTTTATGGACTGGCGGCAAGAAACCCTAGGGTTTCTTGCTCCTTGGCATGGAGAAGCGCTGGAGAGAGAGGGAGAAGAGAGAGAGAGACTTGGGAGAAATGGTTTCTTGTATTTCTTTGGCTTCATCAAACCTATACAAGTACATGTATATATAAACACAAGGTCAAGTGACCCAAACCCAAAACTCCCTTGACCAACTCTATGGGAGATTAGGTTAACCCAAGCCCATGTACACCCATGACTCAACTTAATCTCACCTATCCTGGGCCCAGACCTGGCCCATAAAGAGTTGATCCCTTGAGGCCCACATAACCTAGATCTCAAGAATCCGAAAGGCCCACAGCCTTTCAACCTAGGGCCTAACTAGCCCTAGAGCCTCCATGAAGCCCTCATGAATGATGGACCTTGGCCTTAGCCTTGGTCCCCTGGGCCTGGGCACACCACCTGGATCATAATAGTACTCTATCGGATCTCTTCAAAAATACCTCTACAATGGGCTTCGAGTTTGATATAATCAAATTGAATTCTATATTTTTCATTTGTCTGTGTCGGCTCTTCTATCTATCGAACTTCACCAAGCTCAATCTTAGTGGCATCAGTTCCTTCTCCAAGAAACTCTTTTCCAAAAAGAATGCCTCAAGATCCATGAACACCATTTGTTCGTTAGGAAGGTAAAAGTAATATCCCCTAGTTTCTTTGGGGTACCCTAATAAATTACACCTATCAGACCTGGGTTTAATCTTGTTAGTCTATGAATATTTACATAAGTCAGACAATCCCAAACCCTAAGGTAAGAGAGTATCAGCCTACACCCAATCCATATCTCATGTGGAGTGATTGTGACTGATTTACTTGGAACCCTATTCTGAACACAATAAGCAGCCTCAAGAGCATAACCTCAAAAGGAGACTGGCAGACTTGCAAACCCTATCATGGACCAAATCATATCTAACAAGATTCGATTCTTCCTCCCAGGAGATATCCATTACGAGAGATTTCTATTCTTTTCTAGATATGTCAAAAATTTATTGAAAAGGTATTTACCTCCTCCATCAGATCGAAGAGTTTTAATACTCTTTCCAATTTATTTCTTTACTTTATTACAGAATCATTTGAACATTTCAAATGATTTAGACTTATACTTCATAAGATAGATGTACCTATACCTTATAGGTCATTAGTGAAAGTAATGAAGTAGCTATACCCTCCTCTAGCATTTGAGTTTATGGGTCCATATACATCAATATGTACTAGATTTAGAGCATCACTAGCTTGCTCATCCTTTCCAGTAAAGAATGACTTGGTCATCTTTCAAAGAATATAGGATTCACAGGTCGGCAATGATTCACAATTATTGACTTCAAAAATTCTCTTTACCTAACTTGTTCATCCTATTTTGTTTATATGATCGACCCTTCAATGCCAAAGGTAGGCATCTATGATATTATCTAATCTAGGACATTTGTTAGATGTGTACATTACATTAACAGGCTGTGATAATGTACAAATATCATTTCTCAATTATCTATATATTATTGTAGTATCATTCATAATGATATCATAATAATCATTCTTTATGATAAACTATAACCATTACATTCATCAAAAAGATTGGACAATAGTGACAATCACTTAAAATAATAATATTGGAGTTAAAAACAAGCTTAATAATTTCTAAAGCTAGGATTGGAACCAAACTTTTATCTCCCACATTCAAAAATCTCTCACCATATTCAAACCTTCTACTAACCTGAAGTCTTTGTAACATATTATAAATTGGACTTTCGATATCCAATACCTATAGAGTAGTATCATAAATAAAAAAATTATAAAGAGTTATCATATAACTATGTTGACCAACAATCATTTACTGATTTTTCTTCTTAGCCTGTTCAAATCAAGAGAACCAAGACATAGAGGACAATTCCTCTTTCAATGATCTAGCTTTTTATAAAAGAAGCACTCTGCCCTACTCTGGTCTGCTTTGAGCTTCTTGGCCAGTTCTGGCCTAAGAACACTGTTTAACTTCTAATACTAGTTATTGAAGTTGGATCCCATAAGTATGTCACTGTCTAACAGTGAGCAGAGTGATAATTCACTAGCCATTACTGAAAAAAATATATGACCTATTTGTATATTAATTATTTAATCCTAAAGACTTGGACTTAGTCTAAAAATTTTTTACTATTTTATACAATTGATAGCATCTACCTCTAATTCAAAGAATTACTTTAATCCCTTAGCGGATACTAAAATCCACACAGACTATATATGGATCCGAGTAAAGCTTTGGCTAACCCATGTGTATCCATGGGTAGATTCTTAATCAATTATTTTCTAAATAATTTTTAGTAATGATTTTGCCCCAAATTTTTTTTCAATAGGCTATGGCCTCTACTGAAAATTTTGGTTAGGTCCAACCATTAATATGAACATACTCAGTTAATCTAACTATGAATGATCAGGCTCGAGTAAAGCTCTGGCTAACCCAATTATTCATCAGATAGTACAATAGAGTCATCATATAATAAATGATAATTCTAATATCTAGATGAACATCAAGCCTAGAGCGCCTGCAATGTTTACCTAGACAATTGGACCCATTATCATTCACTTTAATGGGAGGCTATGATCTAGTTATCCACATAACTAACTCATTTTATAGACATGATAATTTAGAAGATTTAATTATGTATTTAAGAGAATAGATTAACCAGCAATCAACAATCCTCTCACTGACTTCACCAAATCTTTGAAAAGGACTAGAGATTAAGTTGGTTAAGAGGCACCTAAATCAGTCACACTGATTAACCTAAGATTCTCCCACTGACTTTACCAAGTCATGAAAAGACAAAATGGGTTTAGGTCACACCTTAATTAGTTAGCTTAATCATATGACTAACAACCTAATTGGCATGGGTTAGCTAAAATCAATAAGCAACCTAATCAAAAGCTGATTGACCATATTGTGTTAGAAAATATTGTGGTTTCATGCATGTAGTTTAAAATTTTTAACATAAAATAGATTTATGTATGCAGTGAAAGTAAATTAAATTAAAATATTTTTAATTCAAATTCATGCACCAGATCTCATTTGTAAACCATGTGTTGAATCTTGATACGAACATATCACCATGATCTAAAATCTGAAAATAAAATAAAAGGCATCAGAAGAAAAATCAAAAATTTGATCTCCATACCTTCGAATCCTGCGGATGTCCAGGGTTCAAGTCCAAGCCGCGTAAGCATGCGACCTCTGCTGGTATCCATACGAAGATGTCTAATCGGAGCATTAGACCACCAGTGTGCTAACACCTTGCAGGCCTCGCTCCTCAATTTTGGATTGAATTCTCTTCTAGATCTCGAAGAAGATGAATACTGTGTGAAACCTTTCACACAAATCTAATGGGATCTGAACCAGACCATTAGAAGAGAAGAAGAATCTTTTTTCTTCTCTTCTTCTCTCTATATTTTTTTTCTCCCTTGAAGATCTGATCTCATCAATCATGGGGTGTGGAGGTCAAGAAAGGAAGAAGGGAGGCATTGGAAGAGAGATTTTTGTGGCAAGAAGGGAGTGCTTCTTATCTCACACACACCTTGTCCCTCTTCTTATATTTTGTCACACAAAATTATTCTCGATGCCCCAACCAATCCCTAACACCCTAATAGATCAGATCTGATATGATCTTGGGTGTTAAGATTAAAAGGAAGGGATAAGATGTGTTGAGATAGGAGAAGCACAAGGAAGTTATCTCACGCACAACTTCAGCACACACCCATCTTTCTCAATATTTTTATCATACAAAAATAACATCCCACACTCATATCAGATCCTTATCTGATATATTTCTCTTTTAAATTGAATTCAAAAGGAAGGATGAGTCAAATGGGAGAGAGAATCCCAAAAAAGGTGGGGGCCAACTGTTGGAAAATGTGTCCTAAAGCCAATTATCTAAGTGATAGATGATTGGAATTAGTATATGAATTATCTAATAATAATAGTTATTTGGCAGGTTCATCATAAAAGTTCTATCTTCCTTAAATGAACTCCTAAATTATGATGAAGTCCTTAGAACCACAATCAATCATAAAGAAAGATTTATCAGATGGTTCTTAAATTATTCATGATCAAATGATAAGTTATTAACAAAGATAATAACTTATCAAGTGTAGGTCCATGTATGCCATATGCGTTGGTTGTCTTCGTAATCAAGTGGTGTGGAGACACTGGTATGACATTTAGATCAGATGTAGGAGTACATCTGCACTGAATGTGATCAATATAATACTCTACTATCAAAAGTAGCTAGCTAAGGCCAATGTGTATAAGTGTCCCTCCGATCTGAGATCACCACGGTGACTTGCAAGCAACTCACTGTACTTTAGTGTCGGACTGCCTAATTTTTAATATAGGTTTGAAAGATTTTTGGGTATAATCAAGTATTGTGAAGTCGTATGTGAGTCAAGATAGGATTGACCACTCCTGATTAACTTCAGGAAGAGAATGTCTCGCTGTGTTTTAATTTAGCAAAATCTAGGCCTGGATAATCCTCGTCAGGAGTCATGAGATTTACAAAATTTTGAAACACAATAGAGATAACTTGTATGAGTGTTGATAGCATACCCGAAGTCATCTTGAGCATTATTGGTCAAAGGGATGAATTATACGGTAACCATGGGTCAGGGTTCTTATAATGCTGCTTTGCATACATTCGACCTATCTGGATGTCGGGAACCATTGCTAGATGGTTACTTCGACTGGTAAAAAATATTTCTATGCTACCAGCTTAGGTTTGAACCTATAAATCACACACATAAGATGTTGTAACCTAATCAGATGGTTAATCAACGATTAAGAATCATTCTAAGGTTAAACGATTAATGTGATTGATGTTTGACCTAATGCAAGTGTTGCAGGAGGATCAATTAGCAATTGGATTGCTAATTGACTCAATCTGATTGAGTAATTGGCTGAGATCAAGTTTAATTAAATTTGATTCAATTAGAATTAGTTTGGACTTAGTTGGATTAAGTCTAATTGGTTTATTGGATAAGTCAGTTGCAAGAGAGAATAAGTCCATGTTCGACTAGGACTTGTATGCACCTAATTCCTAATTAAATTAGAATTTAAATCAAAGTTAAATATGATTTAATCTAATTTAATTAAGCTTCTAGTTGGACTAGGATCATCCTTAATTAGGTTGCAATTAATCTAGATTGGGTTCAAAGAGTTTGACCTAGTCTACATGAGAATCCTAGTTAGACTAGGATTCCATCTTCTCCCTTGCGCCACCTAAGAAAGCCCACGCCCACATATTTATTTCTAGATATTTCTTTTATGATATCCACATCTAGGAATATTATCTCACATCACTTATTCTAAAAATTTGAATCAGATTTGATTTGGTTCATTATGGAAAGTGGTTTAGGTTTATTTCCTTTGAAAAAGTCTCTCTTGACAAAAACTCCTCTCTCCTCTCTTGCGCCAACTTTTCCATGCCTATCTTTTCTTTTTGTCATCTCTTTTGTGTGTGTTTCTTGATCTCCATGCAGATAATAAGGGAAGGGGCTCCAAGAGTTGGACGCCCCATGGTTTCCTTGTTTGACTAGGTCATTTGACCTAGTCTACCTTATCTAGTGGTGCCTCCAATATGATAGGAGGTGGGAGTCAGAAATCTGTGATTTTTTTATAGAAAAGATAAAGAAGAAAGAGAATGAAATGGATGTTAGTGCATTTCTTGGAGGAGAGTCTTCTATCAAGACATCAAAAGTTGATGTCTTGTAGAGACAAAAGGTAAGAGAGAAGATTGTCTTCTCTTATTATTTTTCTTTTAGTTTATTTTCTCTTTATTTTTGTGATTTTTATGTGATAAAATTTGAGAGAGAAAGAGAGATCGCATGGTGGATTTATGCTCCAATGAGTTGGGGCATGGTGATCTGATTTTGGACATGATCTGATCATGTCCTGATGAGAAAAGAAGAAGAAAAGAAAGTCATCTCTTAAGGTTTCTTTTAGAAGCCTTCTTCTCCATCAATCATGAGATTTTTTAATGAAAAAAATCAAATAACATAAGATCTGAAAGTTTGAAAAATATCTAGAGAAAAAGATCTCCTCATGTCCTAGCATAGAGATGTTCTCAGGACATTAATCGTTGATGTCCTGAAAGAGAAGATCTATCTTCTCTTAAGACCTTTTCTATTATATATTATTTCTAATTTTAGGAAGGTCCAAGGGTTTGACTTCCCCTCATTCCTTCTCATATTCTTTATCTCTTGGAATGTCCAAGAGATTCGAAGAATATTTTTAGATTAACCATCCAGAGGGATCCGCAAGAAGCTAGCACTTCGAGCGGATCTTCATTCGACGAACCTCTGATTTTGTTGAACCTTGTGTGGATCTCTTGTAGAGGCTGGATGCATGTGTGGCTCCAAAGATAACAAAAGAAATCAATTATGAAGTTTTTGACCCACGCGAAGGTAAGAGATCTGATCTCTTCTCTTACCTAGATGTGATCTAGGTTTTAGATCTAAAACTGTTTTAGATCTAGGATATTGATTTGATCAATACCAAAGCTTTTATTTTCTGACTTATAAATACAATATGACATATTATAGGTCCTAGTTGTAGATTAGTAATCTGATTACATGTATTTATAGATTAAATTATTTAATTTACATATTCCACAGCGTTACATTTCAAAAATATTTTGAAATTCATGCATGAAACCCTGCACTTTTTCCATCAGTGGTATTAGAGCATCTAGGTTCTTTTATAACATGTTCATGATTGTATTAAAATAAATCTAAAAAATAAAATAATGATCACACGACTGTAGGTTGTCCTGCTGTAAGGTTTACCCCTTACAGTGCAAAGGTTGTCCTGGTACGTTGCGATCTAGAAAATTAAAAAAAAAATTTAAATAAATTTTGTCATGAATATTTTAGATTAGGCCTATTTCATTTCATGAATTTTTATGTAATGTACATAGATTAAAATCAGCCAAGAATATGATCTTATGAAGGTTCTGTTTGCTGATCGATCCAGCTCGACTGAAAAGTTGGCTGAATTATTTTTCTGACTGATTTTAATTATTTTAACCTATAATTTGTATTTGTTAGTGAAATAAGCGACCCATTTTTGAAATGAGTCGACCTATTTAGTGAAACAACACCAGACTGTATTAAACCTTTCAAAAGTTGAAAATGATTTTCGAAATGCCGAACCCCAACCCTTAGCCATGAACTTATTAAAAGAATTAAGTGATTGTTTAGGATCTAGGTTTGTGATTTAAAGATCCTAAGACAATTTCATAAAACATGGGTTAAAGGATAATGGGTTAGCTTTGATCAGGTCATTAACTGGGTTAGACCTAGAGTTAGATTAAATATGGACTAACTTAAGAAATTGATCAAACCTAATTAAAAATTAATTAGGATTAGGTCATTTCTATAGATCACCTCAATAGTTGTAGTTAATCAAAGTCCATATATCTAACAAATGGATACTGATCGTGGCTCAGTGGTTGAGCCCGAGTCTTTAACCAAATCAAAACTGATAAACCAGTTGGTGTCTAAGGTAAACCAGACGGTGGTTTTTAATTGACAGCCTGCTTATCTGGTCATTTCATATGGTGTCTAAGGCAAGCTTTGGCAGACCCTCCCACCGATCATACTTACCTGGCTAATATGGTTAATCAGGTCTTGATTAGGTTGCTCATTGATTCGTGCTAACCCATGTCACATAAGAAATCAGTGAGTCTGATTTCATTCAGTGAGACTGATCTAGGTGCCCATGGACCAAAATTGATCCTAGTCCTTGTTAATGACTTGAGAATCAGTGGGAGGACTTGACTTGGTGAAGTCAGTGGGAGCAAATTGATCCATATCCTTTCTATCCTTAAATCACTAATAATTTTAAATCTTCTAAAATTATTAGTCCTTAAAATGATAAAGTTATGGAGATAACTGAGTCATAGCCTCCCATTAAGGTGTTTGATAATGGATCCATTAACTCAATAATCATTGCAGACCCAAAGGCCTAGTGCTTGTTGACTAATAGAATTATCACTCATCATATGATGACTTGAAATTATCTCTCTAATGGTAGTTAGGTTGGCCAACCAAAGTTGGGCTTAATCATTTATTGTTAGATGCACCAAGTATGGTCATGTTAATGGTTGGACCTAATCGGATCCTTACAGTGGAGGCCAAAGCCTACTAATTAGGTTTTTGGGGCAAAATTAAATTACTAGAAGTTGTTTGGAGAAATAATTGGTTAATGAACCTACCCGTAGATGCAGATGGATTGGCCGACCAAAGTCGGACTTGTGTGTAGTCTATGTGCATTCTAGTACCTACTAAAAAATTAAAGTAATTCTTCGAATTGGAGGTAGAGGCTACCAATTTGAATAAAAAAGTGGAAGAACCTTGAGACTAAAATTCAAGTCTCTAAGCTTAAAATAATTCATATACATTAGGTCATTGTTTTCTTTTCTCAAAATAAGGCTAAACCTTAATTGCTCCTATCACTATTAGACAGTGATAACTTATGGGACCCAACTTCGATAATTAGTATTGAAAGTTGAATTTGGTTCAACAGTATGAATGGGTTTGTATTAGGGCTTCTTAGTCCAGTCAAAATAATTAGTCCAAAATTGACCCAAATCAGGCATGTTGCTTCTACTATAAGAAGCAGGATCATAGGAAGAAGAATTGTCTTGCTTCCCTTGACCATAATAGGCTGAACAAGAGAAAGAAGCAAGTGTTGCTCATCAACGATGTTATATGATAACACCTTAAAGTTTCTCTATGTAATTCTACTACCTAGGTATTAGATACCGATGGTCTTATGCAATTTATTGCTAGGACTACAAGTAAGTGGAATATTTGAAAATGGTGAGAGATTCTTGAATGTTAGGGATGGAAGTCTTATTCCAATCCTAACTTTAGAAATTGTAGAGCTTATTTTCAAATATTATCATTTAGAGTAATTGTTACTATTGTCCATTATTTATGATGAATGTAATCTTTGTTGGCCTTTTGGCCAAAGATGATCATCATTCATTAATAAAGGAAGATTATTATGATATTATTATGAATAAGGTTACAATAATACATGGACAATAAGAAAATGATATTTAACATTTACACAGCCTGTTAAGTGTAATGTACACACCCAAGTTAGATAATGTCATGGATGTCTATCTTGGGC
Source organism: Elaeis guineensis (assembly GCF_000442705.2). Lineage (NCBI taxonomy): Eukaryota > Viridiplantae > Streptophyta > Magnoliopsida > Arecales > Arecaceae > Elaeis > Elaeis guineensis. The sequence goes on along the minus strand of NC_026007.2, from coordinate 11,056,940 downwards.
ATTATAGGCTTAGTCACCTTGACAAGAATAGCATAAATGGATTAGCTTGAGAGGAAAACCTCGACATCAATGATTGTGAATCATTGATAGCCTGTGAGTCTTATCTTCTTGGAAAGATGATAAAGTCACCTTTTAATGGAAAAGGTGAAAGAGCTGATAAAGTTCTAAGTCTCATACATAGTGATGTATATGGACCTGTGAACATAAGTGTTAGAGGAAGATATTAATATTTCATTACAGACGACTTATCTGGGCATGGGTGCATCTGGCCTGAATCATTTGAAATGTTCAAATGATTCAATAATGAAATATAGAAACAAACTGGATAAGGTGTTAGAACTCTTCGATCAGATCGAGGAGGCGAATACTTATCCATGAGTTTGTGACATATCTAGGAGAGAATTAGATTCTCTCTCACTGGATTCTTTTTCGAAACATAGTGTATCTGAAAGGAGGAGTTGAACTTTGTTAGACATGGTTCAATCCATGATAGGGTTCACTTCTCTGCCTGTTTCAGGATTGTGCTCTTGTGTAACTACCTATTTTACTCTGAAAATATACTGAGTAAGTCTGTTGTGCAGATTTCATATGAGATATGGATCGGGCATAGACCTAAACTCTCTCACCTTTGGGTTTGGAGTTGATTGGCCTATGTCAAAGGTTTGCATACAGATAAACTTGGTTCTTGGTCCAATAGGTGTTTAAGGGTTACTAATTCTAACATGCTGAAGAACATAAGATGCTCATTAGCAGTAGGGCATTCCTTTTGGAAAGGAGTTCCTTAGAGAAGGAACTGATGCCTATCAAGTTGAACTTGGAAGTTTGACTGGTAGAAAATGAACCGACATAATCTAGTAAACCTACAGAATCGAATTTGATTAGATCAAACTCAGAGCCCATTAAAGTAACACCTTTAAGAAGATCTAGTAGAGTACCGCATTAGTCGGACAGACACTTCAGTGTTTAGGTCTGGGACAGCGATCCTATTGAGCTCGATGAGATTAACAAGGATCCGATCACCTATAAGGATGCAATGCAGTGGTCTAACTCTGAGAAGTGGTTTGGAGCTATTAAATCCAAATTGAAGTTCATGGAAATTAATAGTGTATGGACACTAGATGATTCACCTGAAGGGATAAAATCATTGGGTGTGAATGGATTTTTCAAAAGGATCAGAGTAGCACAGACAGGAAGGTGGAGACCTATAAAGCCTGTTTCACTATTATCCAGAGTTGGAACATATATTTTGAACATATGTCTTTGTTATGAACAAAGAGGAACCCTGCATTTATAAGTGGGCAAAATATTCTGTAGTGTTATTCCTTATGTTGTCTGTGGATGAAATTCTCTTAATCGGGAATGGCATTCCAGCATTGCAAAGAATAAAAGTTTGGGTGTTATCTAATTTTTCCATGTTCAAAACCAGATATGGTATACTCACTGCCCGAGCTACATTCATTCGCTACTGGAAAGTGAGTTTCGCTTGAACAACAATCTAAAAGGCATTCTTTCTTTTTTAGTAAAAAAAGCAGTTTGATTATATCCATAAGAGAGAAGATGAGACTATGGCATTGGTTTTCACCAAATCGATAAAGAACGAACTCAGGTGCGCCATACACGACGTTATGGCAGGAGTTTGAGCTCCGCGAAAGGTAAAGGAGAAATGAAAATTTTTTTTCTTTCGACTTGAAAGCAGCCACTGACTCTTTACCTGTGTCAATGTCCGAATGTCCTCTATTTCGTAAAAGAGATCATCGATTCCTATCTTTTCTTCTCTCATGCCCGAGCTATTGCTATTGGAGCCCTCATTTCTTTTATGAACTCACGAGAAGGAAGAATGAAACAGGAAGCCAAAAGGAATTGAATGGGCTTTACCGCTCCTGAAGCATACAGAGATAATATTTTGACGTGTCCGGGTTGATCAGAGGTTCGGCTTGCTTCTCCCCCACCCAGCAAACTCCAGCATCAAAGCCGTAGGGCGTGCAACCACTAGAAGATTGTATAGACAATCCTTAAGTATTTGAGAAATACTAAGGTCTAGTGACTCAAATATGGAAATACTGACTTTAAACATGTGGATGTTTCGATTTCAGTCAGATCAAGATGACAACAAGAAAGTATCGGATCATACCCTAATTATAGGAGCAATCTACTGAAAAGGTTCCAAGCAGGATACTTTAGCCTACTCAGTTAGTGATGTAGAGTACATCATAGCATATGATGCTGCATGTAAGCTGTGTAGTTGCTGAGCTTCATTAGTAGGTTGGGAGTGGCACCCTCCACCGATGGTCCAATCCTATCATAGCACTGGAGCCATAGCTCTGGCTAAAGAACGAAGGACTAGCATACTCTGTATTGCTATCACCTTTGATTTTAGATCAGGGTGACATCGATCTTTGGAAGATTGATGAAAAAGGAGAACTTGACCGACCCATTTTCTAAGGCCTCGAAACTAAAAAGTTCTACGAACTCAAGTGGAAGATAGGATATTTGATATCATTCTGATTGGCTTTAGTATAAGTGAGAGTTGTTGGAAAATGTTCCTAAAGCCAATCATCTAAGTGGTAGATGATTGGAATTAGTATATGAATTATCTAATAATAATAGTTATTTGGCAGGTTCATCATAAAAGTTCTATCTTTCTTAAATAAACTCCTAAATTATGATAAAATTCTTAGAACCATAATCAATCGATAAAGAAAGATTTATCGGATGGTTCTTAAATTATTCACGATTAAATGATAAGTTATTAATAAGGATGATAACTTATCAAGTGTAGGTTGCTATATGCCATATGCATTGGTTGTCCTCATAACTAAGTGATGTGGAGACACTGGTATGGTATCCAGATGAGATATAGGAGTACATCTGTACTGAACGTGACTAATGTAAACTCTACTGTCAAGAGTAGCTAGCTAAGGCCAATGGGTATAAATTCCTCCGACCTGAGATCCCACGGTGACTTGCAAGCAACTCACTGTACTTTAGTGTCAGACTGCCTACATTTTTAATGTAGGTTCGAAAGATTTTTAGGTACAATCAAGTACTTATGAAGTCAGTGTATGAGTTAAGATGGAATTGACCACTCCTGATTAACTTCAGGAAGAGAATGTCTCCCTGTGTTTCAATTTAGCAAAACCTAAGCCTAGTAATCCTCGGAGGAGTCATGAGATTTGCAAAATTTTGAGACACAATAGAGATGACTTGTATGAGTGTTGACAATATACTCGAAGTCATCTTAATATTATTGGTCAAAGGGATAAATTATACGGTAACCATGGGTCAAGATTCTTAGAATGTTGCTTTGCATACATTTGACCTATCTGGACGTCGGGAACCATTGCTAGATGGTTACTTCGATTGATACAAAAATTAATTTTTATGCTACTGACTTAGGTTCAAACTTATAGGATCACACACATAAGAGGTTGTAACCTAATCAGATGGTTAATCGATGATTGAGAATCATTCTAAGGTTAAACGATCAATATGATTGATGTTTGACCTAATGCAAGTATTGTAGGAGGATCAATTAGTAATTGGATTGCTAATTGACTTAATCTGATTGAGCAATTAGACAGAGATCAAATCTAATTGAATTTGATTTAATTATAATTAGTTTGGACTTAGTTGGATTAAGTCTAATTGGTTTATTGGATAAGCCATTGCAAGAGAGAACAAGTTCCTATTCGACTAGGACTTGTATGCACCTAATTTTTAATTAAGTTAAAATTTAAATTAAAATTAAATATGATTTAATCTGATTTAATTGGGCTTCTAGTTGAACTAGGATCACTTTAATTAGGTTGCAATCTGGATTGAGTTCAAAGAGTTTGACCTAGTCTACATGAGAATCCTAGTCTTCTCCCTTGCGCCACCTAAGAAAGCCCACGCCCACATATTTATTTCTAGATATTTTTTTTTGATATCCACATCTAAGGAATATTATCTCACACTACTTATTCTATAGATTTGAATCAAATTTGATTTGGTTCATTATGGAAAGTGGTTTGGGTTTATTTCCTTTGAAAAAGTCTCTCTTGACAAAAACTCTTCTCCCCTCTCTTGCGCCAACTTTCTCCATGCCTACCTTTTCTTTTTATCACCTCTTTTGTACATGGTTTCCTAATCTCCATGTAGATAATAAGGAAAGGGGCATCCAAGAGTTGGATGCCCCATGGTTTCCTTGTTTGACTAGGTCATTTGACCTAGTCTACCTTATCTAGTGGTGCCTCCTATATGATAGGAGGTGGGAGTCAGAAATCTATGATTTTTTCATAGAAAAGACAGAGAAGAAAGAAGATGGCATGGATGTTTTGAAGCACTAGTTTCCTTGGAGGAGAGTCTTCTATCAAGACATCAAAAGTTGATGTCTTGTAGAGACAAAAGGTAAGAGAGAAGATTGTCTTCTCTTATTGCTTTTCTTTCAGTTTATTTTCTCTTTATTTTTGTGATTTTTATATGATAAAAATCTAAGAGAGAAAGAGGATGGTGTGGTGGATCTATGCTCTAATAAGTTGGGGCATGGTGATCTGATTTTGGACATGATCTGATCATGTCCTGATGAGAGAAGAAGAAGAAAAGAAGGTCATCTCTTAAGGTTTATTTTAGAAGCCTTCTTCTCCATCAATCATGAGATTTTTCTATGAGAAAAATTAGATAATATAAGATCTGGAAGTTTGAAAAATATCTAGAGGAGAAAGTCTCCTCATGTCCTAGCATAGAGATGTTCTCAGGACATCAATCGTTGATGTCCTAAAAGAGAAGATCTATCTTCTCTTAGGACTTTTTTATTATATATTATTTTTGATTTTAGGAAGGTCCAATGGTTTGACTTTTCCCTCATTCCTCCTCATATTCTTCATCTCTTGGAATATCCAAGAGATTCGAAGAATATTTTTAGATTAACCATCCGGAGGGATCCGCAAGAAGCTGAGTGGATCTTCGTTCGACGAACCTTCAATTTTATTGCAGCCTCATGTGGATCTCCTGTAGAGGTCGGATGCATGTGCGCTCTAAAGATAATAAAAAAAATCAACCATAAAGTTCTCATCCACGCGAAGGTAAGAGATCTGATCTCTTCTCTTACCTAATGTGATCTAGGTTTTAGATCTAAAACTGTTTTAGATCTAGGGTATTAATTTGATCAATACCAAAGCTTTTATTTTTTGACTTACAAATACAATATGATATATTATAGGTCTTAGTTGTAGGATTTAGTAATCTAATTATATATATTTATAGATTAAATTATTTAATTTATATATTTCGCTGCGTTACATTTCAAAAATATTTTGAAATTCATGCATGAAATTCTGCACTTTTTTCATCACCAACTATGGCACCGCCTTATCATTCATGCATGCAAAGAAAAAAGGAGATGCATCTTCACACATCCCTCCTTCCTTTTTGAATGAGATCTAGAGAGAGAAGCCCAGTAAAAGTGTGTTGGGATGTGCAGGGATTTCATGCATGCATTTCAAAAATTTTCAGTGAAAAATAGTAGATTAAACTATTTAATCTATAAATATATGCATAAGATCTAATTTTAAAACTCCTACAAATAGATCGATGATATGAATTTATATGCATAAAAATCTGAATCTGAAATGAAAAGCATGTGAATCAAAAACAGTATTAGTAATAGATCAATCTACCACTTCTAAGATTCTGAACCCAATACCTGAGCATGGGTAGTCAAACTCTATGATCAAAAATATAGATCTGAAAGTTTTCTCTAGTCACTCACAGCTACACAAGCATCCGGTCTCTACGGATGGTCCACATGAAGCCCCTCAAACTGATCAGCTCTCCACAAGAGTGCTAGCTCGTGCAATCGACTTCTGATGGAAGATCTGACTTGATCTCCTTCTTTAATTATCTCAAACTTTCTAATGTCAAAGATGAATCAGAGAAGGATGCTAGATGGTGGAGAAAAATCAGATGAAGATTCTCTTCTCTTTGGTTTTTTCCTCACTCAAAAACTTAGAACAGTTCTAGATCTCTCACCCGAGAGAAGAACGGTCTCCTCTTTTGTTCACACCAAGAAAGAATGAAACCCACCAAAGCTCATATCCTAAGGAAAATTTTTGCCCCACTTTCTCTTTGATATCTCATGGTCAAAAGCTCTCTTCATTTGGCACATAAAAATGTGACTTTTTTTTTATTGTCGCTTAAACCAAATAAGACAGGATAAGGGCTGGAGTTTGTTATAATTCAAACAATTTTGAATTTTAATTTAACTCTATTTTTTCTCACCATTATCTAACTTAAAGAGGACTTATCAAAGAAAATTGGGCTAAAAATCAATTAGGAAGACTTCTTTTTCTCATACACAATGGGTACTTTCAAAACTACCGACATGTGGAAAGATATGGATAAAGTTTTAAGTTGAAATTCAAACCAATTTGAATTCAAATCAAAACCAACCAAATTCTATCCTTAATGAGTGATAAAAGAAGGGTTATTTTTTGATTTTCTCACATACAAATTGATTTTATACGATGAGAAAAGATGTGAGACAATTTAGGTGGCGCAAGAGATAGAGTCCTATTCATTTGGGACTCTAAGGTTTAACCAATTGGATTTCTTTCAAACCCAATCCAATTAGATTCAAATAAAATTTGATGAATCTAATCTAATTAAGCTTCTATAATCTTAATTAAATTTGATCAAATTAATAAATTAATTAAGCCATAGACCCGATCAAATCAGGATCATTTCTCCTTACCGATTAGGTCATCTCATAACCTAATCTGACCTGACCTGATTGAATCCAATTCAATCAAACTTGATCCAGACTTTAATACCCAATTAAATTAAGCTAATTAGTAATCTAATTACTAATTAATCCTCTATTAATGATAGAGTCCAAGTCTAGTGGGACTCTTCTCTGGAGTCTCCGTCCAGTGGGACTCTTCAGCAGAGTCCCCATCCAGTGGGACTCATCACTAGAGTCCCCATTCACTGGGACTCTTCAGATTAGCTATGTGATCGGAGAGAAATTTTTAATGTGTATCGTTAGATTTTGATGATGTAGTGAAATATAGATTTCAAAATTTTTAACATGCATACAATAATGAAAACAAGGTTTAACATTTAAACACAACCACCGAAACTCAAAACCCAAAGAATCCCTTGATGATTACAATCAAATCACAAAATCAAGTATATGAGTAGAAGATCAGAAGTCATATACCACCATGAAGACCATGAACTAATGATTTTGAGATCTCTATAAGACTCCAAAGTAGAAGCCCTCCAACGGTGATCCACACAGAATTGATCAGGGCCCATCCCAACTTGTCATGGTGCTCAGCCTTCTTCCTAAGTGCACTGCTGATAGTCCTTCTTAAGTGCACTATCATCAGACTTTTTCTATCACTTACTCATCTAATCCTATGTCTAAAATAAATTTTGGATTAATTTTATGCCATATGGGGCACCCCTTATATAAGAGATGAAGGGGCGCCACACATGACACCAAGGGGCGCCAACTCTTAGCATCCCAATTATATTACATGCATATATTAATTTTTAACATGTAAACTGAATGAATATGGTGTGAAATAAGAAGATTTTCAGCTACAAAAGGACTCTTCCTCTGCCAAAAAAAATCTGAACACCATAAAATGGCATGTGGAATAAAGGGAGAAATTAATTGGTGCAAACACATCCCATGTGCCATCCCTTTGTTTTCATAAAGAATAAATTTTTTATATAAAAACTCTAGGTGTGGAAGAGCCTTCAAGTAGGACTCCTCCACTTCTATACCAACAATATCCCAAGAGCCATCATATGGCCGATGGAGGAAAGAAAATGCATGGATTATAAGAGAAATTAAGAGTCCCAAGTGAAGTGGACTCTTCCACTTCAATGCCCAAAATAAAGGAGGTGTCTAAAATAAATTGGTGTGGAGTTCCTTCCAAGAGAAGGACTCCTTCTCCTCTTCCACACCCACACATCTCGTAGCTCCATCAGATGGCATACAAAAAATTAGAACGTGTGAAATTTGGTAATAAAATTAAGGGGAGTAGATAAGAAAGACTCTTCCTTCTCATCATAATTTATTTTGGGCATGACACTTAATATGTGCATGGCTTTTGCATGGAGGAGGTTGGTTCCACATGGAACACTTCCACAAAATCAGATAAAACTAATTAATTAATTAAATGGTTCAAACCTAATCATATTAGGTCAAGGCAATAAGACTAGCTTAGCACAAACACCTTTGCACTAAACCCAATTGGAAACTTGGGTTAATTCATGTACTAGCAATTTAATTAACCCATTAAATTTATAATAAACTCAAATTGATTGGATCAAAAATAAATCTCTATTGTGTGTGACCCATTGGGTTCCAAATTTAGCCAACAGTGGACCCAAACTCTTGACCAAACCCTAATTCGATTGGATTAGGTCAGCTCAAAAGTCTCAATAAACTAGGACTCTTCCTAATTGATTCTAGAATTAAACTCTTTTAATTCTATCAAATTCACAAGTCAAGATTGATATCTAGCAATGTGTCATGACTACCTAGAAGATTTAAAATTTGGTAAAAATATCAAAATTACCCTTTCGTAGTGAGTTATCATGCAATTCAATCCTTCGATCACACAACATCTCGAAAAGCTATGGACATGAAAATATGTCAAACCCAAATACCTAACTATATGTATCTCGATCCAATAATAATGACTTGATTGATGAACCAGTAAAAATTATTTCTACTGTTCATTCCTGCTCTGGTCAGAGACTCTCAGAGTTACCATTCTATGAGATCACATAGGATGTTCTCTCCTCCTACAAGGAGTGACCGATTCCTATTGACCACTCACAACTTCTTTGCATACTTCATCATACCCAGAATATCCCACATACATCTAAAAGTGGTGTGCTAGAGAATAAACCAAAGTAAGAGTCCATGCACACAAGGTACCATGGTGATCTCAGGTCAAAGGATCACATGCACCACCCCACTGAAGAACCATCTGTTGACATGCTATAAGGCTCCATCAGATATTCTTTTGTGGATAAATTCAGTGAACCATTCTCTAATGAGTACTTATATTCTTGTATTAGTATCACCACATAAGTGGTTGGGAGATCAACCATCCTCTCCGTCGAGCATACATAGGATGTACCAGTCTTACCGGAGTCATCGATCTCTGACTCGATGATCCAATGACTGAAAATATTTTAGATTGAGGCTATTAAGATTTTAGGTCTCACTGGCATGATCTCATCATGGCCCTAAAATCATTGCCTAATCTATGAGATTTATCATAATCATATAAAAATGATGTAGCAAATGATAAAATATAATACCTCATATAAATAAAATAACTAATGTCATGCAACTGAGCAGGAAGATAATAAAGAAATATCCTATTGCATCTCCATGTGATTGGCTTGTAGGGTACTATTCTTTCAATCTTTCACTTACACTAAATTCAATCGCCTTTGTACCTATGCCCATGCAATCAAGATGGTGATTACACTGCTGTTGAGTATGGCTTAATGAATTGGTCCTTTATGATGTTCTTAATATTAACTCATTTTATGATCAAATCACAAATGAGATGAAAGTGCCTAGGATGTGCATGGGTACTCGGTGAGACGACACCTAACTTAATGATGAACCCTTCATCAGGCACCTTTCCTAAGCAATCTTTACTAACAACATTTAACTGAAACAAATACAGTATGCTGTTTAGAATTTTTCTAATTCATTGCTCTTCTAGTACTTTCAAGTACTTTGAGAATACTTTTTACAATTTTTATAAGATCTTATCATGGATCAGCCTGAAATCAATGATTATGCACAAGACATAATTCACGTCAGGTTTGGTATATTGAATGTATGGGTAAGTGAACATCTTTACACCCATTCATGTTGAACCCTTTCAACATTAAATTTTATGTACCTAGACTGGGACAAACCCTGCATCCACTTACATCTATCCCTATAGATGTCAAATATATTGGATACTTAACCCAATCCTTTTTCCATGAAAACTTCTGTGATAAGCAAGTTATTGATCGAGTGCAATATCGAGACTACCTTCCTAATATGCTATATGTCCCCACATACATAACCAAGAAGTTAGTAGAACTCTCATTTATTTTTTTACACACACATAGGTTCATTTATATTTGACAAAGTCAAATATTTTGACTGTCTCATCAAAATAGTACCCACTCATCATAAACTACCTGAATTCATAAAACCATTTGCCCTCCCACTAGAGACAACTTCTCTAGATGGTGTGTGGCAATAGCAAGAATTCGAATAGACATTTCTGACAGCAACCTGTTGGGTCTTACCATAGGTGCTTCAACCATAGTCCACACTTGGTTGATATACAGGGAGTCGATTTATGATGTCAAGGTTTCAAACCAACTGTTAGAGTCTCTACTCATAACATTCTCCGAATGGGTCAAGTAAAATATCATTACAATGATGTATAGTGTACTACCATTTATAATGACAAACTCATATTTTGAGTGATACATTACACACTCAAATTGACCTTTTGGTAAGGAGGTGTGTATCATGGTCGTGCCTCATCACTGGGCACATCTGATCGAGGATTAACTTGTGGACACTCCATAGGTTAAGATATGATAGTTTAAAGGTCTTGAACTTTCAAGTTCAATTATCCTCCCACTATCCTCTTTTGAAAAAAAAAAATTTCTAAAAGGTGGCATACCTACTAACAAAACACCTTTTATCAAGTAGGGTGGTAGAAATAGTATCACATACTATTCTTTTAAGATAACCTATAAACTAATAAAAATCTATTCAAGCACAAACTTATGTACATTGATTTTTTTCACATAAGTTGGGCAACCTGCCTTTTACCTTTTCTATATCTCATTTGGAGTGCTCATAATAGATTTTTATAGTACCTAATTCATACAGTAATTTTTAGGATATATCTCTAGAATGAGATAATAATATTTGTGAAGTATTTTAGAGAACACATCATATCATATATGAAGTATCGATCTATGGGTCAAGATATTATTAGTCTTTGAACATCCATATGTTCAAGTCCTAATATCTTACTTGCCCTGAGATATGTGACCATCACATATTTATTTTTTATTTTCATCAACATGAAGAATATCATTGAGTGATAGAAACATAAGACCATAACCTTAAAATTTATCAGAAGAAGAGTAACTTTTACTCTTAACATTAATTTCAAAATTATACTACAATAGCAAAAGATTTAAAATAATTTTCTGATAAATTTAGCCTCATATCAATGGTCTATTAGTCTCTAAACCTTGCTAGGAGGTTATATAGTTTCCTACAGCCTCAACATGAATAGACTATCTATTAGTGCCTAAAAGCAAGTTGTCACCTCACCTCAGCTTTATAGGTCCAACAAACACTTTGCATAAGAGGAACCTATATTAGGTATCACATATCTAAAAATTTAAAGCTGAAACACTCAATGATAATTAGTTTGTATCACATACAAACTATTAGCAGATGTAACTTTTGCATCCTGCTATTGCTTCACACTTGTAAGATAATTCTTGTAATTTATTGCTCATCAATCCTATATCAATAATAGATATCTATAGTGAAGACTTTCTTCACCTTCTATTTCTCAACCATTTTATGATATTCAGTCAATTTTTTAAAAATATCCTAAGCAGTGAATGTAAAGATGTAAATGTATATATAAGAACATAAACAGGACTACTCATGATGACATGCACAAGTTAGACAAGAATTTTTATCTAATTGTGTCTCCCACTATTTTAACAAATTTTATAGCCCTCAAGTATGAAATTGAAAAATCTTAACATGAAGTTCCTTATGGGGTTGAGATCCCAATTCCTCATAAAAAGCTTTGTGGATAGCACAACAAGCTCCTATAAGTTTAAAGGTAAGTAACTCTTTACTAATTGCATCATATGTAACTCTTAACATAATTTTTGCCTCTAAAATACTTATAGCTTGTGGATAGCACAACAAACTATAATATTTTAGTTAAGTCATACTCTTCAATCCTATATGGTCATACCTAATAATACTATCCTTGTGGATAGCACAACAAGATAGCACTACCAGAATATGCCATGCCATAAGCATTATTAGGTCAATATCTACCAATCACTACAGCAAGCCTTGTGAATAGCACAACAAACTCACCATATTTTTTGATATACTCTATTGACTTAGTATGAACTAAATGCAATTAACTTCATTATGCACCAAGACAGTATTAAGCCAGTCCCCACAGCAAGTCTTGTGGATAGCACAACAAGCCTACTATGGTTCTTGATATAATAATGACTTTGCATGAAGAAAGGCATGGATAGTGTTCTTAACACTTCGCCATTAAGACTTAATATAATTTAACTGAGGGACTTAGATCTCATGCACATCCTAAACATTTAATCATGCATCAGATGCAATGTTAATTCAAATACCCACTACCAGCATATTTGAGCATATCAAGAAAATAAATAGTTATGGACTTTGAAAAAATCATCCGAGCTATAAGATGATCTTTGGGTCTAATCCTAGGTGCATTATAGATTGAACCATCTCATGGTCAATCTTAATGTGCCTTTGCTATCCAAAAGCCTGATAGTTCAGTCTTCATCATCATGAAGACAACCATGAATGCTTGATCTTTTATTTGAAAATAAAATAAAAATAATTTCAATTTATTTCAAATAATTTTTTTCTATAATTTTACATCATTATATAAAAATCTCAATCAACAGTTGAGAATATAGGAAAGAGAGGGACAGCTAAATAATATAATGCATCAGGGATGCCTAGCCCTTATTGCAACTCTTGCAAATACATTATATAATCAACTAACAAGTAAGTATTCATACATATATCCATCACATAGATGTTCCATAGATTATAACAAATCAACATAACATTTCATAACAATTATAAAATATTATAACAAACAACGCATGTTATTTCAATTACATATCATTCAAACACATGTCAATTATGATGTTCAAAAAATATGGGCATAGGACCCATCTAGGGTTTTTATTTGAGTTCAACACTTGATCCAAAGTTCAATATTAGATCAATCATTTATCATCCATTTGAGTTAGGTTGATCAATTCTTAGGTTAAGCCTAATTCAATTAGGTTAACACAGATTCGGTCACCTATAACTCAAACCCTAATCTAATTAGGTAAATGACAAATTTGATTAATCAAAATTAAACATGCCTTCTAATCAAATTAGAACCATGATATTGATTTAATCTATAATCATTAATTCTAATCACATTAGAATAATGAATTATAGTAAAACCAATCTATCGGCACAAAAATCCTAATTGATATTCAATGTATTTTTTTCATGACCAAAATTTTCTGACCCCACACATGCCTTGGACAACAACTAAGATGGTCGACCCACAATGGTGAGTCCCCGATAACATGGTGGTTGGCCTTTGGATCTTAAGTAAATGCATCAAATGCAAAATTCTTAATCCTTGACAACGTAATCCATATGCAGCATTCCAAGGCCCCCGCACATCACATGCATGGATTTCAATTCCATCAAAAATAGATCATAGGATCTAAATTAAACTTATCACACAAGTCCATAAATTATGAAATTTTATATCCAAGATTTGATCATGAAATGATAATACTTTATCATTAATAAAAATGCATCAAAATCAACAATAAAACATCGATCAGAAGAACTGATATTGACATAGTTCGAACTGGATCTAATCCATATCACAAGAATAACATAAAATTTGATTGAATCAATCAAGGGTGGCTTTGATACCACTGTTGGGTTTCGATAATACAGTAAAATATAGATTTCAAAATTTTTAACATGCATACAATAATGAAAACAAGGTTTAACATTTAAACACAACCATCGAAACTCAAAAACCTAAAAAACCCCTTGATGATTACAATCAAATCACAAAATCAAGCATATGAGGAGAAGACTAAAAGTCATATACCACCATGAAGACCATGAACTGGTGATTTTGAGATCTCCATGAGATTCTAAAGTAGAAGCCCTCCAATGGTGATCCACACAGAATTGATCAGAGCCCTTCCCAACTTGTCATAGTGCTGCAGCCTTCTTCCTAAGTGCGCTGCCGATAGTCCTTCGCAAGAACTTGATACACCATTACTTGTATGCTTCATAACCTCTACTAAGACTACTCTAGAAATCTTTTTCCAAAGTATCGAACCATACTCTAATCAGATTTATGTTCAACACATGAACAATCTGATTTTAGGACAAGTATTTCATACTTTCTTTTTTTCTTCCTCTCTTCCTTTCTATTTTTCTTTCCCTTTTCCTTTTTATTTTACTTCAAACTTTTTCTATCACTTCCTTATCTAATCCCACTCTAAAACAAATTTTGGATTAATTTTATGCCATATGGGGCACCCCTTATATAAGGGATGAAGGGGCGCCACACATGACACCAAGGTGTGCCAACTCTTGGCATCCCAACTATATTACATGCATATATTAATTTTTAACATATAAACCCAATGAATATGGCATGGAATAAAAAGAGTTCTATTTGCAAAAAGACTCCTCCTCTACCAAAAAAAATCTGAACACCATAAAATGGCATGTGGAACAAAGGAAGAAATTAATTGGCGCAAACACATCCCATGTGCCGTCCTTTTGTTTCCATAAAGAATAAATTCTTTATATAAAAATTCTAGGTGTGGAAGAGCCTTCAAGCAAAAGAACTCCACTTTTGTGCCAACAATATCCTAGGAGCCATCATATGGTCGGCGGAGGGAAGAAAATGCATGGATTATAAGAGAAATTAAGAGTCCCAAGTGAAGTGGACTCTTCACTTCAATGCCCAAAATAAAGGAGGTGTCCAAAATAAATTGGTGTGGAGTTCCTTCCAAGAGAAGGACTTCTTCTTCTCTTCCACACCCACACATCCCATAGCTCCATCAGATGGCATACAAAAAATTGGAACATGTGGAATTTGGTAATAAAATTAAGAGGAGTAGATAAGGACTCTTTCTTCTCATCATAATTTATTTTGGGCGTGACACTTAATATGCGCATGACTTTTGGCATGAAGGAGGTTGGTTCCTGATGCGAAGTCATTGATAGCACCAAAAATAACTCTACTCACTACGTAGGTAGGATGAGTCGAGATCGTATCCTCAGGGATCTTGGGCTAAGTTGAGATTGCAAAATAAAAGAAAGAAGCGTTGTTTTTGATTTAAAAATAAATTATCTTAAAATTGATGTAATTAAAAATAAAGAACTCAGAAGTTTTAAATTAATTTTGCACTAGCAGAGTTGTATATCTTTTTTAATTAAATAGATATGATTAATCTTAGAAAAAATACCTATCTTTCCTCGGCACGCCCGTACCCGTAGATCACGATGCGTCTCTGGAAAGTATAGGTAAACAACTCTTCTTTCCTCGGCACGCTCCGTATCCGTAGATCACGGTGCGTCTCTGAAAAGTAAAATTGTTCCTAATATTAATCTAACAAGAAAGCATAAATAAAACATATGAAGGAGAGCAAATAAAGAACTCATGACAATTTAAATAAAAAATATAATCTTTATTGCATATAAAAAATATAAGAAAGTTTAGAACAATAAACCACTTTGTGTCGTTGCAAAGTTTTTTCTCCACTCCCGAGACTGCTAGCCTAGCTGCTCATGAAGTAGTCCCTTTTTTTTTCTCTATGCAAGGCTCTAGAAGAATTTCTGGGATGCTCCTTAAATAGGAGTACAAAAGCCTTTTTATAGGTGTTAAGAGGGAGGAGTTTTACATGATTTTCCGATATGAGACTAAAGAAAAAAAATACTAAAGACCGCGCATCCGAATGTCGCACCCGCATCCGTGCCCGTCTGCATGTCATCCACGTTCCGCCCGCGCTGTGCGTCGCCTACGCGTCACCTTGCGTCTGCTGCCACGATCCGGGCACCGCTGTGCCGCTCGCGCCTGCGCCCACGCTTGCCCGCACTGTGCCGCTCGCGCCCCGCACTGTGCCCGCGTTCACGAGAAAAGCACCCGTGAAACAAGAAATAAAAGTTTCCCAATTACAAAAAGAAACTTTTGTTTCTTTAAAATGACGCCATATCCTTTTGGATTCCTTGCATAGTATCTTCATTTTCTATAATACCGTATGCATCCTTCTTTTATTTTAATTTCATTTTAAGTCTAATTTTCTTCAAACTTGAGTCTTTTTGATCTGCGAATCGGACTCTTTGTATCGACGATCACCTTTCTTGTAAAATATAAAAAAAATATCAAATTCTTAATAAATAAGATAAATTAAATATAATTTTCTACTTTAAAAATACTTAAATTAAGTGTTTATCAGTTCCATGTAGAACACTTCCACAAAAGTAGATAAAACAATTAATTAATTAAATGATTCAAACCTAATCACATTAGGTCAAGGCAACAAGACTAGGTTAGCACAAACACTTTTGCACTGAACCTAATTGAGAACTTGGGTTAATCATGTGCTAGTAATTTAATTAACTCATTGAATTTATAATAAATTTAAATTGATTGGATAAAGATCAAATCTCTATTGTGTGTGATCCATTGAGTTTCAAATCTAACCAACAGCAGTCCTAAACTCTTGATGAAACCCTAATCCGATTGGATTAGGTCAGTTCAAAAGTCCCAATCAACTAGGACTCTTCCTAATTGATTTTAAAATTAAACTCTTTTAATTCTGTCGAATCCATAAGTCAAGATTGATATTTAGCAATGTATCATGACTATCCGAAAGATTTGAAATTTGGTGAAAATATCAAAATTATCCATCCGTGGCAAGTTACCGTACTAATTTAATCCTTCGATCACACAATATCTCGAAAAGATTATGGATATGAAAATATGTCAAATCCAAATATCTAACCATATGTATCTCGATCCAATGATGATGACTCAATTGATGAATCAGTAGAAAAAGTACTTCTACTGTTCATCCCTACTCTGGCCAGAGACTCTCAGAGTCATCATCCTATGAGATCACATAGGATGTTCTCTCCTCCTACAAGAAGTGATCAATTTTTTATTGACCACTCACAACCTCCATGCATACTTTACCATACCTAAAATATCCCACACACATCTCAAAGTAGTGTGCTAGGGAATAAACCAAAGTAAGGGTCCATGCACACAAGGTACCATGATGATCTCAGATCAAAAGATCACATGCACCACTTCCACTGAAGAACCATCTGTTGACATACTGTAAGGCTCCATTAGATATTCTTTTGCAGGTCAATTCAGTGAACTTATTCTCTAATGAGCACCTACATCCTTGTATTAGTGTCACCACACAAGTGGTTGTGAGATCAACCACCCTCTCCATCGAGCATACATAGGATATACCAGTCTTATCAGAGTCATCAATTTCTGACTCGATGATCCAATGATTGAAAATATTTTAGATTGAGGCTATCAAAATTTTTGATCTCACTGGCATGATCTCATCATGGCCCTAAAATCATTGTCCTAATCTCTGAGGTTTATCATAATCATATAAAAATTATGCAGCAAATGATAAAATATAATATCTCATATAAATAATATAACTAATGTCATGCAACTGAGTAGGAAGATAATAAAGAAATATCCCATCGCATCCCAATGCGATTGGCTTCTAGGGCACTATTCTTTCATGTGTGACTCCATAGGTTCGAACCTAAGTCAATAGCACAGAAACTAATTCTTATACCAATCAGAGTAACCATCTAGCAATGATACTCGATGTCCGGATAGGTCAAATATATGCAAAGCAACACTCAACAATCTATTTGGATATAGTTACCATATAATTCATCCCTTTGACCCTTGATGTCAGGATGACTTAGAGTTTAAACTGACAACTCTTAATAGTATATCCATTATGTATCTCAACCTGATAAATCCTGTGACTCCTCACAAAGATTGTCCTGGCCAAGGTCTTACTAAATTGAAACAAAGTATTCTCTCCAAACTCTTGGAGTGATCAATTTCATCTTGATTCTCGTACCGACTTCACAAGTACTTGACTGTGCCCAAAAATCTTTCGATCTTGAATTAAAAATTCTAGTAGTCTGGCACCAAAGCACAGTGAGTTGCTTGCAAGTCACCGTGGTGATCTTAGATCAAAGGGATACTTATACCCATATCCTTTCGGAGTGACTCTTGACAGCAGAGTGCTCTGGAGTTGGTCATGTTTAGTGAAATATACTCCTATATTTCACCTGCATGCCATACCAGTGTCTCCATGCTCCTTGGTTAAGAGGCCAAATAACCTATATGGTACACAATGATCTACACTTAATATGTCTATCATCCTAGTAATAGCATATCATTTGGTCACGAACTCATTTAAGGACTAAACGATAAATCTTTCTTTATCGATTTAAAATAATCTTAAGAACTTTCATCATAATATAGAAGTTCAATGTAGAAGATGTACAAGTTTATAATAAAAATTATCAAATAATTTTTTTATTAATTAATTCATATACAATTACATCAAATAGCACAACCGTCAACAAGCTGATGATTAGTTTTGGGACATATTTTCCAACAACTCTCACTTATACTAAAGCCAATCGATACAGTATCGTATACCCATCTTCATTTTATGATCTTCAAACTCTTTTACCGTAAGTGCTTTAGTTAATGGGTCAGCGAGGTTATCTTTTCCATCGATCTTTTGAAGGTCGACATCACCTCGATCCATGATCTTTCAGACAAGGTGGTAGCGATGCAGAATATGCTTTGTCCGCTGGTGTGCCTTCAGCTCTTTTGCTTGAGCTATGGCTCCAGTACTATTGCAATAAAGCAGAACTAAACCATCGATGAAGGGTGCCACTCCAAGCTCGATGATCAACTTCCTCAGCCTTACAGCTTTCTTTGCAGCATCGAATGCCATGATGTACTCCACCTCGCTAATAGAATCGGCTACGGTGTGCTGCTTAAAATTTTTCTGATAGATAGCTCCACCATTTAGGATAAAGATGTATCCCGACATGCTTTTGCTATCGTCATGATCTGACTAAAAATTAAAATCAGTATATCCCATGAGTTTTAAGTCAGATTCTCCATAAATGAACCTCTGGTCCTTAATATTTTTTAAATACTTAAGGATGATTTTTGCAACCTTCCAATGGTTTTTGTTGGTGCAAAAATCCACCGGCGTTGGAGAAGCTGGAGTCGAGGGAGTCGCGATCGCCGTCGGGACCTACAAAGAAAGTCAAAATCAGAGTTGGGGGTGCTCCGGCAAGACCCTCCGACGCTCAAGTCAGTTCTTTGCCTCAACAAGAATGAAGTGCTCGAACAAAAATTTTAGCAGAGTTTTGAGATAAAGATTAGAGCTTAGAGAATAACGTATCTGGGAGTCCCCTTTTTATAGGCAGAGGGCACAACAGATTGACAGTGACGTCTGTAACCACCTGGTAGTGGGCCGTTCGGGGTCATGAGGAGTTTGTTATGGAGAGTAGTGGAGTGGAGTCATGGCCATCACCGTGGCCTGCCATGTGGAGCCTGTTGTGGAGAGTGGAGTGATGTTGTTATCGTGACTTGCCAGAGCATGATGGAGCCACGTGGGATCTGTTACAGGAAGTAGAGCAGAGTCGTGGCCATTACTGTGGCCTGCCAGGGAGTCCAGGCCTATCGGTCGAAGCTCGAACGAAGCTTGGTTTCATGCAGAATCTGGCAGAAGGTCGACCGACAGTGGATGTCGGATGGCGCTGGAGAGGTTCACCCACTGGAGGGGTCCGACTGCTGGAGCTCGTGTGTCATAGGAGTTCATCCAGAATCTGTCCGCTACAGAAGTTCAGTCAGAGTCTGGTTCCCATAGAAGTCTGGATGGGGATCATTTGTTAATAAAGCTCGATCGAAGCCTTCCTGCAATAGAAGTCCGGAAGAAATTCGTTCACAATAGAAGCTTGGGTGGAGGCTTACAGTAGAAATCTGACGTGGACTGCTCGTAGTAGAAATTTGAAGTAGACCGCTTGTAGTAGTAGCTCGGAGTAGATCGCTTGTAGTAGAAGCTCGGAGTAGATCACTTGTAATAGAAGCTCAGAGTAGATCGCTTGTGGTGGGGACTCGGAGTCCGACCCTTGTAAGAGTTTGGATGAGGTCTATCTGCAATAGGAGCTCAGGGCAGAAGTCCAGCTCCCGTAGGAGCTCGAACAAAGTCTACCTGCAGTCGGAGTTTGGGGCAGAAGTCTGGCTCCCGTAGGAACTCGGACAAAATCCGAAAGGCAGTCGACCACCGTAGAAACTTGGATGGAGTCCGTCCGTCGTGGAGATCTGCTGTTGGGAAAGTTCGGCCACTGATGAAGTTCTGGAAGAAATTCGGATTGGAGTCGATCGAATCCTGTTGGAAAAGATCTGGAAGAGGTCCGGAGAACAGTTGACCATTGTAGGAGGTCGACCGATAGTGGAATCCAGAGAGCACTTGGAGCAGCCTGATAGATGACTGAAGAAGCTTATCATTGGAGAAGCCTGGGAGATGTGGCAGGAGTTCGTCCGTCGGGAGAATTCAGGAACATTGCAGAAGCTCGGCCGCTGGAGAGGTTCGAAAAGATGTTGCCCAAGGTCGGATGTTGGTAGAGTCCCGAGAGGGTCACTCCTGACATGAACTTCGGCTGGGGAGAATTTTATACCCAACACCAGTCCCCCTACTTCTGAGTTCGAGTTTCGAATGAAGAAAGTAAAGAAAAATTTTCACAGCCGAAGTTGCTCCCTTGAATTCTGCGCGCGATCGCTCTCAGATATTCTGACATTTAATGCACGCGTGCTGGAGTCTTTTCAAATCAGGACGATCTGAAGAGACTTTTTGAAATTTCCGCTGGAGCATTAGTCCAGGTACGCTGCAATGATAGCTCTGCCAGCTGTCAGCCATTTTTAGCCGCCTGCTGTGGCGAGTGAGACATGTGGTGAATATGGGTCGGCCTGGAGAGATCCGTAATCATTATTATGCCGGATCCCAGGGTCTATTTAAATCTGCCCTTCTTCCTCCGGGAGTTTCATTCTGCCTGAAAGTTCTGTTGGTGCCTGTCTTCTTTCTGAGAGCTCAGACCTTCCTCGGCGTCCATTTCGAAACTAGGTGTTCTTCGAGTCATCCCTGTCCCTGCATCTTTGCATCCTTTGGAGCAACTTAGGTTAGTTCCAGAACTTTCGTTCCTTCTCTTGTCATTTAGGTGTTCCTTCTTCTTCATTTTTCTTCTGCCGCATTCCACCTGTTTGGTTCCCCACGAACCTTTCATCTCTTATTTCTCTCAATTTTTTTGGGATTTTTAGGGTTTTTGCTTGAAATGTCTTCTAGCACCTCCACCTCTAGCGGTTCCAGGAGTTTGTCTACCTCAGTCCCTCAGAACCCTTATACCGTAGATGAACCCATAACTAGGGCTGGACCTCATCTGATTTTTGCGTCGGATGCCATTCCCTATTCTCTGACTCCGGACGAACTCCTACTGATAAGGATTCAGTATGGAGTTCCTCCGGAGTACGATCTGGAGCTTCTTGATCCGGCCGACCGGGCCAGCACCCCCACACCTGGCCGTTTCTGTCTGTATCAGGAGGCCTTCCATGCCGAACTCTGGCTCTTGCTTCCATCCTTCATCGTCACTCTTTTTCATTTTCTAGATATTTCTTTATCTTTAGTCACGCTGAACTCCTTTAGGTTTTTGATAGGGTTTCTCTCCCTTTGCCACATAGTCGAAGTTCAGCCATCCCTTCCTTTGTTTAGGTATTTTTACACCTTCAAGCACCACCCCTCGGTAAAGGACTGGTGGTACTTCTCCCCCCAGTTCGGTAAGAAGGGGTTGCTGAAAGGTGCTCCCTCTTCTATCCATAACTGGAAGGGAAAGTACCTCTATGTCCAATGTCCGACCTTGAGGCTGGGATTGCCCCCTTGGGGCTCCCTGAGGGACTCCGTCCGTCGGGCTCCTAGCCTGGGGGAGGACAACCTTCAAGCCGCCCAGAAACTCCTTACTTATCCAACTCCTTCCCTTCCCAACCTTCTGAAAGAGCAATTCCTGTTCAACATCGGCCTGAGTCCCCTGAATCCTGCGAGTATTCCATCTTTCTTTTTCTTCTTTTTTTTCTTCTTCTCTTCTTCTCTTTTTTTTTTTTTAACCATGCGTCACCTCTTCCTTTTTTCACTCCGTTATTGATCTCTTTTCTCTCTCTTTTTTTTTTTTTTTTAGGAATGGATGCCGAAGCAGCATGGATGCTTGCCAAGGGCCTCAAGGCTCACAAAAGAAAAGGCACTGCGGCCTTCGAGTCGGCGAAGAAGGCCAAAATGGAGGAGACAAGCTTGGCCATGCCTACCCAGGTGGCCCTCACTGTCGATGTTCCTTCAGACGCCGAGCCCCCAGTTCCCCGAGCCTTTTCGAGGAGTTCTCCCACCGAGGTTTTTGCTCCAGGGGCCTGCTCCGAGGAAGTGCCAGGGGTTGAGAGGGGGAGGAGAAAGAAGACGGTGGTCCGTAGGGTCAGCAGTCGCCGAGCTTCTATCGAAGAATCCCACGATTTCGAGGAAGAGCCAGTGGAGAATCCCTTTAATGATAGGGACCTGATAAAGTGACTGGTTGACGGGTGTGTCCTGCCCGAAGTCGTCCAGAGGATAATCCGTGCCGATCTTGAACAGTGGGTTTGGGACTCTCTGGGGTCCTTTCTCGAGGTAAGCAGATTCACTTTCCTCCTTCCCCTCGCTCCTTCATTCAATTAACTTCTCAGCTTTCATTCTGGCTTTCTGGCCGCCCTTGCAGATCGGGCACCAGCTCCTTGCCAACATCGAGGCGATGAACAAGGCGAGGAGGGACGCTATCCAGGTGGAGGAAGGTCGTCGGGCCGAGGCCGCCCGCCTCAAGGAAAAGGCTGCCGAGGTAGCCAACCTCCAAGAGGCACTTGAGAAAGAAAAGCAGGCCTCGGAGGAGATGGTGAGGAAGGTGGAGGCCGAGGTCGCATATTTGATGGAGCAGATTTTGGCTCTGATCTCGGAGGCCAGGGGCCAAGCGGTGGAGGAGTTCAAGGCCTCTGTCGAAATGAGAGACCTGAACGTCAAGTTCGGCCAAGATGCATTCATCAAAGGATTCAAGCTCTGCCAAGAGAAGATGGTCAAAAAATTTTCTGAGCTCGACTTCAGCTTCTTGGATAAGGCATCTGAAGATGAAGCCGGGCCCTCTCCTACTGCCGCTGCCACCGCAGCCCCCCTTCCAAGAACACCGAGCTCCCCAACTCCTGCTTCGAAGGTCTAAGACCTCTGACTTTGTATTTTTCTTTCACTGCGATTTTTCTTTTTTCTTTTATCTTTAAGAAACATTCAATCAATAAAATTGGACTCCTCCTTATGGGGGACTTCTCTTCTCTTTTCTTTTTTCTTTCTGCAATGAGCCGCGCCTTGACGCTTTTGTCACCCGATAGTAGTGTCCTGCTGAAGTGCTTCCCTTGCCACAGGGAGTTTCGCTGAAGTCCATGATCCGACATTTGAGGAAGAAAGTTCATCATTTAACAAAAAAGTCGAAGGAGATGGAGGACGAACTTCACAGGCTGAGGGAGAGCCACTCAGAGGCCACTGTGGAGGCCACCCACTTTCGAAACCTCCACGTGAAAGGGATCATGGATTACAGCCGGAAGAAGGCGAACTTCGAGAAGGAGCTCAAGGAACATCAGAAGCGCGCTAGCGACCGATCCTGGGCTCAAGCTTCCAAGATTAGCTCTCTTGAAGCAGAGCTGTCGGCTGCATGGGAGAAGATCGGCCAGCTGGAAGGAAGCTCGTCCTGGCTTTCGACTCAGGCCGACCATGACCGAGAATGGTCGAAGAAGTTCTCCGACCTTTAGCAACAGCTCCAGGATGCCGAGTCAAACTACAATGCATACCAGGCCGGCTGGTGCAAGCAGGTGGATGACTACAGGAGGAAGCTCAGGATGGCGACCGATGAGGTTGCCCGCCTTCAAAGGCAGTTATCTGAAGGAGCCCAGTTCGTCCCTGTTCGGGACCCCGACGAGCTCCGATCCCTGAGAAGAACCATAGAAGAGCTATCTGTCACCCTTAGGGAGGCGAGGACCGAGCTGCAGCAGTTGAAGATCCAACTGGCATACGAGCAGCAGGCCGTCAAGGATGCGGAGGTGGAGTCTGAGATCCAGAGAAAAAGGCTTCGAGAGGCAGAGAACGAAAGCCAACGGTTTCATCGGATGTATCTGGAGATGCTGATAAGGAAGAAAGAATTGGAAGAAGAAGTTGAAAGCTTAAGACACTCCCTGATGAGGGTCGAAACCGAAAGTTTGAAGTCGGAAGAAGCCGAGCTCCCTTAGGGCTCTTTTTGCCTTCCATCCTTCTATGTGTCCTCTTTTTCTGTTCTTGTCGTTTTTCTTTTTTAGCCTTCTGGGCTCTATAAAGTGTATTTTGCTAATGAAATGAAAAAAAAAATTTTCATTACTTTGTTCATTCTTGTATTAGGTCGTCGTTACCGAATTTCTTTTATCTTTTGACTTGTTTGACGTCGACATCGTTTGAAGGTTCCTAGCCATTGTCGTGTTGATTTGCCTTTTCGTTCATGACCGTAGGTCTTTCTTTCACTTTCTCCTTCTCTTTTTTCTTTTGGTCGTTTGAGCTGCCTTGAGGAAGTCGATTTGTCCTTGGCCTGTGTTGAGTTCCCTCTTAGAGACTGAGGGTTTTTAATGGGGATCTCCTTCTTCATTGAGACGAGGTCCTTTGTGTCTTTGGTATAGTTTGGCTTCCATTTTTCACTGGTGTAGTCCATCGCTTTTCCTTCGCATCTCCCTCCTCTTTTTAGGTAAGGGTTCTCCCCAACTCTTTACGGGGTCGCGGGAGTGTAGAGGGGCCGTCGAGAAGGTTCTCTTTTTTTTTATCAGGTCTTGAGCAACCGGATCTTAGTTGGCGTCCGGATGAGGTTCTCCTCCTATTCTTGATGTGGTCAATTTTAGCTCAGGTTAGGATGAAGTTCTCCTCTTGTTCCTAACAGGACTGTGGGGGCACATATGGGCCATTGTGAGAGCCTCTCTCCCCATCCGGTCTGAAGATAACCAGGCCTTCGACTTTGCTCATGTTAGGATGAGGTTCTCCTCCTGTTCCTAACATGGCTGTGGGGGCACATAAGGGCGTTGCAGGGCCTCTCCCCCCATCCAGTCTAAAAGTAACCGAGCCTTTGACTTTGCTCATGTTAGGGTGAGGTTCTCCTCCTGTCCCTAACATGGCTGTGGGGGCACATAAGGACGTTGTAGGGCCTCTCCCCCCATCCGATCTAAAAGTAATCGGGCCTTCGACTTTGCTCATGTTAGGGCGAGGTTCTCCTCCTGTCCCTAACATGGCTGTGGGGGCACATAAGGGTGTTGTAGGGCCTCTCCCCCCATCCGATCTAAGGAGAACCGGGCCTTCGACTTTGCTCATGTTAGGGCAAGGTTCTCTTCCCTTCCCTAACATGGCTGTGAGGGCACATAAGGGCATTGTAGGGCCTCTCCCCCCATCCAGTCTAAGGAGAATCGAGCCTTCGACTTTGCTCATATTAGGACGAGGTTCTCCTCTTATTCCTAACATGGCTGTGGGGGCACATAAGAGCCGTTATATGGGCCTCTCTCCCCGTCCGGTCTTAAAACAACCAGACTTCCAATTTTGCTCATGTTAGGACGAGGTTCTCCTCCTGTTCCTAACATGGCTGTGGGGGCACATAAGGGCCGTTATATGAGCCTCTCCCCCCGTCCGATCTTAAAACAATCGAACTTCTAACTTTGCTCATGTTAGGACGAGGTTCTCCTCCTGTTCCTAACATGGCAGTGGGGGCACATAAGGGCCGTTATATGGGCCTCTCCCCCCATCCGGTCTTAAAACAACCGGACTTCCAAGTTTACTCGTGTTAGGATGAGGTTCTCCTCCTATTCCTACCATGGCTTTATTTTGATTGTCTGAAGGGGTTATCCCCTGTCGTTACGAGTCCATGCCGAAAGGGAAAGATATGCAAATCTGAAAGGAATCTTGATTTAAAACAAAATTATTAGTAATACATTTACAGGTTTTTCAAGTCCCATGGTCGTAGAAGGTCTGCTCTCCATCGAGGTCCTCCAGAGATGGAGTTGATGATCCCGATTGGAGGCCGATCTTCGGGCTGCTCTTCCCTCCTCAGTGGCTCAGGTTGCGGCAAGGCCCTTGGTCGATCCTCTCTACCTTCAGGTCGACGTCGAATGAACCTGTCGAGCCAACCTCGTCTGATGAGCTTCTCGATCTCATCTTAGAGTTGAATGCATTCCTCTGTGTCATGGCCGTGGTCACGATGGTAGAGGCAGAACTTGTTAGGATTGTGCTTCCCGGGGTGTGTGTGCATCCTTTCCGGCCTTGGGATCTGCTCCCTGACCTCCATCAATACTTGGGTTTTCGATGCATTGAGGGGGGCATAGCTGCAAAATCTTCCTGGGGGAGAGCCCCACCGAACTCTGCGGTCTAGGCTTCTCTGCCTGTGTGCTCGAGGAGGAGTCTGGGCGTGCTTGTGCCTGGGAGGAGTCTGAGAATGTGGCCGAGCTTCACTCGACCCTCTTTCAACTGCGGGCCTGCTGGAGTCGCCTGTCTGCCGCTCATTCGCGGCCTCCTCGTCCTTCAGCTTGAAGGCTTCCTCTACTCGGGCATATCCTTCGGCCCGAGCCAGCAGATCGGCAAAGTCTTTGGGATACTTCTTTTCCAGGGAGAAGAGGAGGTCATTCTTTTGAAGGCCGCTCTATAAGGTGGCCATCGCAACCGATTGGTCCAGGTTTCGGACCTCCAGGGCAGTGGCATTGAAGCGGTTGACGTAAGCTCGAATGGATTCTTCCTTCTTTTGCTTGATGTTAATGAGAGACTCCGAACCTCACCGGGGATGCTGGCTACTGACGAAATCAGCCATGAACTGGTGACTCATCTGGTCAAAGGAGAAGATTGTACCTAGCTTCAGTGTCGAGTACCAGTTCCTTGCTGCTCCCTTCAAGGTAGACGGGAAAGCTCGACACAAGATGGCATCTGGCGCGCCATGGAGTAGCATCATGGTTCGGAAGGCCTCCAGGTGGTCGACCGGATCTGAGGTCCCATCATAGCTCTCAAATTGGGGGAGCTTGAAGTTCGGCGGGATGGGTTCCTGCATGATCATTTGAGAGAAAGGAGGGTCAGTACAGATGTCCTCACCGTAAGCAGTGAGAGCACGGTGGAGCTCTTCGATCCATCGGTTCATCTCCTGAAATCTCTGATCCAAGAGGTCCTCTCGATTGCAGGCCTCGAGGGTCTTTTGGTGGAGTGGAGGTAGGGACTCTCCGGGGGTTGAATCATGATCGGACGGAGGACTCTCTGCCTTCTGTTTCTCTCTTCTGGGAAAGACAGGGTGGCTGGCCCATGTGGCCCGCCCGATCATCGGATTCTGAAACTCCGACGATGCTCTTTCCAGCCACACTGATGCCTGCGGCTGCTACGGCTGCTGCTGCATGGCCTATACCGCTGTTGGGTGGATGTCTGGCCAGGACACCACCTCCCAAGACTTTTTCAGTACCACACGATGCAGCAGGAAGAAAGAAGAAACAAAATAAAAAGAAAAATAATCAAAATATGTGGATCAGCCACAAAAGGGCTCGCCTCCACGGGGCATGCAAACTTCACTATGAAAAAAAAATTTACAAGAGGAGACCTCACCCTCAACCCTTGTACACCCAATTTTCACTCACCTGAAGTTCCCCTCACAAAAGCTCTCTCTCTCTTGAAGACCCCCCTAAACCCCTGAAGTGCCTGATGACCGCTGTCCAGGAGCCTCCTGCTCCTTCTCTCTCAGTGCTTCCGCCTCTCTCTCTTCAATTGGGTTCGTACGGGCTTCGTACGGTGCAAGAAATCGATCCCACCCTCTCTGTTTCACGCACAGGCTTTTAAAGGGTTAAAACTAGGTTTAAACGTGATTAGAGAGGGATTAGGAGCCCTAAACAAAGCCAAAAAATCTCCTGGACCGTCGAATCAAGATCGGGAACCACCCATGCCGTCGGATCGTGCTCCGGTCCACAGAATAGTGTCGTGGATCGCGAGAAATGCATGGGAAACGTCCACGCGATCCACAGGCCCAGCCGTGGACCAGAGAATAGGGCCAGCAGGCCGTCTGGGTCGGCCCGCTCCTGTGCGCGCCTGGGCCGCGCGCTCGCTTGGGCCGCACGCCAGGCTGGGCCGCGCACCTGCCTGGGCTGCGTGCCTGACTGGGCCACCCGCCCGCATGGGTCGCGCATCCCGCACGGGCCTGGGTCGTGCGTCCCACGTGCTGCCGCCTGCGCCCGTGCCACTGCAGCCCACCGTCGGTCGCCAGTGGTCCTCCACCACCTCGAATCTCGTGCCGACTTCAAAAACTCGTATCTCCTCCATCCAAGCTCCGTTTCGAGTGATCTTGGTCTTGTTGGACTCCATTTTTCATCGCAAACCTTGCTGTGGGCTCAATGTGGGCTGAATCTTGAGATGTCAAATCCTAACAATCTCCACCTTGACTTGATATTCGACCTCCTCCAAACTCTGAGAGCTTCTGGATCTCCTCGCCCTCGTGCCCTGGGGCAATCGTCTGCTGATCATGGATGGGCAAACATGGGAGTCGAGCCAGGCTGCTCGATTCCATCTCCATCGTATGCTGTGCTCCTCCTGACTTGAGACCTACTCGGGGCATCGTCCTGCGGCAATAGGAATCTCACCTTGCGACGTCGCCTCTCGTCCTCCCGAGTCTCCTGTCTCATGCCCGATCCGCCTCCTGGAGCTCCACCTCACTCTGGGCTCCACCTGGCTCCCGAAGCTCCACCTCGCACTAGGCTCTCCACCAGGTAATAATGTCCTCTACTCCCCTTCTTCCCCTCCAGCACAATTCTATCGCCGCGTAGCACCCTCAGGATTCCTCCACCTGCTACCATCCTATAGCCTCTCGAATCTAGTCTGCTAAGTGAGATAAGATTCCACCTGAAATCGGGAATGTATCGGACCTCCCCCAATCTCCTCACTCCACCATTATGTGTCCTCCAGCTGACCATCCCAATGCCTCTGATCGCACAGCTCGATCCATCCGACAGATATACAGTGCCCTCACTATTTTCTAGGAAGTTAAACTACTCCTCTCTACAACACACATGATAGAGGCATGCAGAATCTAATATCCACTGCTGGAAAGAAGTAGATACCTCATCAGATATCTCCAGGATATCTCCATCTAAATTACTGCCGGTCGTCGCTACAGCAGCCACCATCCGATTTTTGAGTTGAGGGCAATCTTTGGCTAGATGCCCCAACTCCTCACACCGGTAATACCTGATTTTGCTCAAGTCCCTCCTGGACTTAGATTGCCCTTGTTGCGATCTCCTATCGCTCTGTCTACCGCCTCCTGCTCCTTCAGAAGCCACCAAAGCTGAGCTACCGCCACCTGAGCTTGAAGCTGGGTTCTCCCTCCTGAGAACCTCATTCTGGAGTATTACCACGGTGACCTCATCCATCTTGATGGTGCTCTTTCCCACTAGAAGAGCAGTCACCAAGGACTCGTATGAAGAGGAAAGCGACACCAGCAAAATCAGTGCCCTAGTCTTCTCCTCAATGTTCTCGCCAACGCTGAGGAGGTCGGTGAGGATCTTCTGGAAGTGGCTTAGATGCTCCTACACACTCTGTCCCTCAGTCATCCGCAGTTGGTAAAACTGTCTCCAGAGAAAAAGTGTGTTGGTGAGAGACTTCACCATGTACAACTCCTCGAGCTTTGACCATAGCACCGTCGGGGAAGTCTCGCACAGCACATGGATCACCACCTCATCTGCCAGGTACATGCAGATGGTACTCACCGCCTGCATCTGTAGCCATTTCCAATCCCACACCTCCATGGTGGTCGGCTTCTCATCGCACAAGAGAGCTTCGATCAACCCCTGTTGGATGAGCACGTCCTTCACCCTTGCCTGCCACAAGGAGAAATTGCTCTTACCATCGAACTTGTTGATCTCCATCTTGATTGTTCCTATCTTCTCCATCTTCAGTCTTGCTCACCACCGCTGCAATCTGCATCCTTGTACCGCCTTGCTCTGATACCACTTATTGGGTGGATGTCTAGCCAGGACACCACCTCCCAAGACCTTTTCAGTACCACGCGATGCAGCAGAAAGAAAGAAGAAACAAAATAAAAAGAAAAACAATCAAAATACGTAGATCAGCCACAAAAGGGCTCACCTCCATAGGGCATGCAAACTTCACTATGAAAAAAAAATTTTACAAGAGGAGAACTCATCCCCAACCCTTGTACACCCAATTCTCTCTCACCTAAAGTTCCCCTCACAAAAGCTCTCTCTCTCTTGAAGACCCCCCTGAACCCCTGAAGTGCCTGACGACCGCTGTCCAGGAGTCTCCTGCTCCTTCTCTCTCAGTGCTTCCACCTCTCTCTCTTCAATCGGGTTCGTACAGGCTTCGTACGGTGCAAGAAACCAATCCCACCCTCTCTATTTCATGCACAGGCTTTTAAAGGGTTAAAACTATGTTTAAACATGATTAGAGAGGGATTAGGAGTCCTAAACAAAGCCAAAAAATCTCCTGGACCGTTGGATCAAGATCGAGAGGCATCCATGCCGTCGGATCACACTGCGGTCCATGGAATAGTACCGTGGACTACGAGAAATACGTGGGAAACTCCCACACAGTCCACAGGCCCAGCCGTGGACCGCCCGATCCACGGTGGACTGGAGAATAGGGCCAGTAGGCCGTCTGGGCCGGCCCGCTCCCACGCGCGCCCGCCTGGGCCACCTGCCCACGTGGGTTGCACATCCCACGTGGGCCTGGGTCACGCATCCCACACGCCGCCTCCTGCGGCCGCACCGCTGCCGCCTGCCATTGGTCGCCGGTGGTCCTCCGTCGCCTCGAATCTCATGCTGACTTCAAAAGTTTGTATCTCCTCCATCCAAGCTCTATTTCGGGTGATCTTGGCCTCGTTGGACTCCATTTTTCACCGCGAACCTCACTGTGGGCTCAATGTGGGCTGAATCTCGAGGCATCAAATCTTAACAACTGCTTCGGTGAGGCCTCTGACCTGTTGAACCAGTAGGTCAAACTGCTCCATGCCGACTACTGTCGTCGGAGGAAGAGGAGCCTGGGAAACTGAAGATGAGGTCGGGGCTTGCGGAGCTCGCTGAGATCTGATCGCGGAGGTCATTGATCGCCTGGTGGATGCCCTTCGGGGAGGCATCAGGTGGAGATCAGGCAGGAAATTGGAGGAGAAGATGTCGGAGAATATGACCGGAGGGGGTCCTGTTGAGCGCTCCTTTAAGAACAAGGGTACTGCGAAGACACAGTGCCCTTCCTCTAGCACCAATCCTATTAGTGCAAAAATCCACCGGTATCGGAGAAACTGGAGTCGAGGGAGTCGCGGTCGCCATCGGGACCTGCAAAAAAAGTCTAAACCAGAGTTGGGGGTACTCCGGCAAGACCCTCCGACGCTCAAGTCAGTTCTCTGCCTCAACAAGAATGGAGTGCTCGAACGAAAATTTTAGCAAAGTTTTGAGATAGAGATTAGAGCTTAGAGAATAACGTATCTGGGGGTCCCCTTTTTATAGGCGGAGGGTGCAACAAATTGACAGCGATGTCTGTAACCACCTGGTAGTGGGTCGTTCGGGGCCATGAGGAGTTTGTTACGGAGAGTAGTGGAGTGGAGTCGTGGCCATCGCCGTGGCCAGCCACGTGGAGCCTGTTGTGGAGAGTAGAGTGATGTCCGTTGTCGTGACTTGCCAGAGCATGATGGAGCCACGTGGGATCCGTTACAGGAAGTGGAGCAGAGTCGTGGCCATTACGGTGGCCTGCCAGGGAGTCCAGGCCTGTCGGTCGAAGCTCGGATGAAGTTTGGTTTCATACAGAATCTGACAGAAGGTCGACCGACAGTGGATGTCGGATGGTGCTGGAGACGTTCACCCGCTGGAGGGGTCCGACTGCTGGAGCCTGTGTGTCGTAGGAGTTCGTCGGGAATCTGTCCACTACAGAAGTTCGGTCGGAGTCTGGTTCCTGTAGAAGTCCGGATGGGGATCATTTGTTGAAGAAGCTCGACCGAAGCCTGCCTGCAATAGAAGTCCGGAAGAAATTCATTCACAATAAAAGCTCGGGTGGAGGCTTACAGTAGAAATCCGACGTGGACCGCTCGTAGTAGAAATTTGAAGTAGACCGCTTGTAGTAGTAGCTCGGAGTAGATCGATTGTAGTAGAAGCTCGGAGTAGATCGCTTGTAATAGAAGCTCGGAGTAGATCGCTTGTGGTGGGGGCTCGGAGTCTGGCCTTTGTAAGAGTTCGGATGAGGTCTACCTGCAATAGGAGCTCAGGACAGAAGTCCAGCTCCCGTAGGAGCTCGGACAAAGTCTACCTGCGGTCGGAGTTCGGGGTAGAAGTCCAGCTCCCGTAGGAGCTCGGACGAAATCCGAAAGGCGGTCGACCGCTGTAGAAACTTGGATGGAGTCCGTCCGTCATGGAGATCTGCTGTTGGAAAAGTTCGACCACTGATGAAGTTTTGGAAGAAATTCGGATTGGAGTCGATCGAATCCTGTTGAAAAAGATCTGGAAGAGATCCGAAGAATAGTTGACCATTGTAGGAGGTTGGCCGATAGTGGAATCCAGAGAGCACTTGGAGCAGCCTGATAGACGATTGAAGAAGCTTATCATTGGAGAAGCCCGAGAGATGCGGCAGGAGTTCGTCCATCGAGAGAATCCGGGAACATTGCGGAAGCTCGACTGCTGGAGAGGTTCGAAAAGATGTCGCCCAAGGTCGGACATCGGTAGAGTCCCGGGAGGGTCACTCCTGACACAAACTTCGGCTGGGGGGTATTTTATACCCAACAGTTCTCATCTAGATTTGATTGGTATCTGCTCACTACTCCTAGTGAGTATGCCACATTCGGTCTTGTACATGTCATGGCATATATTATAGAACCCACTGTCGAGGCATATCGAATTCTATTCATACACTCTCTCTTGAGGGTTTGTCGGACAATCTTTCTTCGAGAGAAAAATTTCATGGCCTATTGGAAGATAGCCTTTCTTGAAATTCTCTATGCTGAACCGTTTCAGCATGGTATCTATGTACATTGATTGAGAGAGTCCGAGCAACCTCTTAGATCTATCTCTATAGATCTTCATCCCTAGGATGTGAGCTGCTTCTTCCAAATCCTTCATGAAGAATTGTGACGACAGCCACACTTTTATTCCCTGTAATGCAGGGACATCATTTTTGATTAAGAGAATATCACCACATATAAAATAAGAAATATAATTACTGAATCATTAGCCCACTTATATATACAAGATTCCTCTCTGTTCTTAATGAAGTCATACGTTCTGATCATCTTATCAAAACGTATGTTCTAGCTCTGAGATGCTTGCTTCAATCCATAAATAGATCTTTGAAGCTTGCACACCTTGGACTCATCTGTAGATATAAACCCTTCAGGTTGTATCATATACACCTCTTCATTCAGCTCTCCATTTAAAAAAGCTATCTTCACATCCATTTGCCAGACTTCATAGTCTAGGTATGTCGCTATCGCAAGCTTGATCCAAATAGACTTGAGCATTGCCACAGGAGAGAACATCTCATCATAGTCAATACCATAATATTGACGATATCCCTTGACAATCAGATGGGCTTTATAGGTCTCAACCTTCCTGTTTATGCCCTTTTTTATTTTGAAGACCCACTTACATCCTGTGGATTTTATCTCTTCAGGTGGATCAACCAATATCCACACATTGTTGATCTTCATGGACTCCATTTTGGATTTCATGACTTCAAGCTATTTCTCAGAGTCGGACCTCTGCATTGCATCCATATAGATGACTAGATCCTCATTGTTCTCATCGAGCTCAACAAGATCTCCATCCCAGACCAAAAAATTTAAATATTTGTCTGACTGATGTGGTACTCTATCGGATCGCCTTAAGGATGTTTGTATATTGGGCTCTAGATTTGATCTTATCAAATTTGATTCAGATTTAGTTACTGGTGTCAGTTCTTCTACCTGTCGAACTTCATCAAGCTCGACTTTAGAGGTACTTGTTCCTTCACTAAGAAACTCTTTTTTCAAAAAGTATGTCTTACTGCTGATAAATACATTTTGTTCAGCAGGAAGATAAAAGTAGTATCCCCTCATTTTCTTAAGATACCCTACAAAATTACACTTATCAGACCTAGGTCTGAGCTTGTCGGTTTGTAATCATTTGACATAAGCTAGACACACCTAGACCTTAAGGTAAGTGAGGTTCAACCTACGTCCTGACCATATCTCATATGGTATTTTACTAACTGACTTGCTTGAAATATTATTGAGCACAAAACAGGCTATCTCAAGTGCATATCCCCAAAAGGAGATCGGAAGACTTGCAAACCCCATCATGGATCGAACCATATCGAATAAGGTTTGATTCCTTCTTTCTGAGACACTATTATGCTGTGGTGTCCCTAAAAGAGTCCATTGCGAGAGAATCTCATTCTCTCCAAGATATATCAAAAATTCACTGAAAAGGTATTCACCCCCTCGGTTCAATCGAAGAGTCTTAATACATTTTTCAATTTGTTTCTCTACTTCATTACAAAATTGTTTGAACATTTTAAACGATTCAGACTTGTGTTTCATCAAATAGATATACCCATACTTAGATAGATCATCTGTGAACGTAATAAAATATCTATACCCTTCTCTGGCACTAATGTTCATAGGTCCACAAACATCATTATGTATTAGACCTAGAATTTTACTAGCTCGTTCACCTTTTCTAGTAAAAGGTGACTTAGTCATCTTTCCAAGAAGATAAGACTCACAGATCGGCAATGATTCACAATCATTAATATTGAGGATACCCTCTTGTGCTAACCTGTTTATCCTACTTTTGTAAATATGATCAAGCCTGCAATGCCAAAGATAGGCATCAGTGATATTATCTAACTTTAGATGTTTATTTAGAGTGTATATTACACTCATAGGCTGTGACAATACATAGATGTCATTTCTTAATTATCCTCGCATTATTGTAACATTATTCATAATGATATCATAATAATCATTCTTTATTGATAAATTATAATCATCTTTGATCAAAAGACCAACAGAGATTATATTCATCAAGTAAAATAGATAATAGTAATAATCACTTAAAATGACACTATTAGACTCGAAAATAAGCTCGACAACTCCTAAAACCCAGATTGAAACTTGACTTTCATCTCGTATATTTAGGAATCTCTCGTCATTCTTAAATTTTCTACTAACTTGAAGTTCCTGCAATGAATTGTATATGTCAACTAAACTTTCGGTATCCAATACCCAGATAGTAGTGTTACATATGAAAAAATTACAAGGTGTTATCATATAAGCACCTTGATCCGCAACTAATTGCTCATTTCTCTTTAGCCTATTTGGGTCATAGTCTGCTTGACTCGATTCAGTCCTAAACTTTTTAGCTAGATTGGGCTCAAAACTATTATTCAACTTTCGATACTGGCTATCGAAGTTAGGTCCAATAAGCTCATCACTATCAAACAGTGAGTGGAGCGATAAATTACTAGCCATTTCTGAAAAGAAAGAAAAATACAGACCTAATTAGTATATGAGTTAATCAAACCTAAAGATATGAACTTTAGTCTAAAAGTTTTTCTACTATTTTATACGAATTGGTAGCCTCTACCTTCAATTCAAAAAATTATTTTAATTTCTTAACGGGTACTAGAATCCACACAGACTGCATACAGGCCCGAGTATGGCTCGACCAACCCATATACATCTACAGATAGATTCTCAATCAATTATTTCTCTAAATAATTTTTAGTAATTAGTTTCATCCCAGATTTTATTTCAGTAGGTGATGGGCCTCCACTGAAAGTCTTGATTAGGTCTAACCATTAACATGAATGTACTCAGTGATTCTAACTAATGAATAATCAGGCCTGAGTATAGCTTGACCAACCCAACTATTCATCAGATAGTATAATAAAGTCATTATATGATGAATAATAATTTCATCATTCAGAGAAACATCAGACGGATGGCGCTCGTAATGTCAATCAAAAATAATGGACCCATTATCATTCATCTTAATGGGAGGCTATGATCTAGTTATCACTATAACTAGCTCATTTTATAGACTTAATAATTTAGAAGATTTAATTAATACAACTAAATACATAGACCAACTAATCTCAATCCTCCCACTGACTTCACCAAGTCAGATCAGGATAGACTAGAAATAAATCGGTCCAACTGACAAGTCATCAATCCTCCCACTGACTTCACCAAGTCATGTCGAGGATAAAGATAAGTCGAACAAGGGACACCTAAATCAGTCGAATGGATTTTCTAGTAAGCATGAGTCAACCCTAATCATTAAGCGATCTGATCAAAATTTGATTCACCATGTTGGTCAGGTAAGTGAGATTGATGGGAGGGATATGCCATTAACTCGTCATAGACTCAATCTATGCGAGTAGCTCCCAATTAATGACCATCGGTCAAGACTGTCAAACTTACCTTAGACACCAACTAGTTAATCAGTTTCAATTGGATCTACTTATGGGTTTGGGTTCGACTGTTGAGCTCAAGATCAAAGTTCATTTGGGTCTCATCAAAGACATGGACTCGACCAACTACAATTATTGTATTGGTTCTAGAAAAAATCTGATTTAATCTATTTTTTCTTCTTAGTCTATTTGATCTTTGATTCTAACCCTAGGTCAAACCCAATTAGGAGGAGCTGATCAAGCTAACCTATAAACCCGTCACCCATGTTTTATGTGAATGACATTAGATCTTTAATTCATAATTCTAGATCTAATAGGTTTAACTTAATTCTCAATTAAGTTTGAGGTTATGAATAGGAGTTCTATATTTGAAAATAGTTTTAAATTTTATAAAATAATTTTATAATTAATTTTATGCACAATCATTTAAATTTGAAACTTTAATCGGCTCATCCGTGGATTGAGCCTACTCATCATAATGGGTCGACAAAGTTTCAAGACTTAGTTGACTCATTAATAATGAATTATTAATCATAATTTTCAATCTGTAATAATGAGTCAGCTCAACAAAAATTGAGCTGAAAAACTAGGATCTTGAGTCGACCCAAATAATACTGAGTCGACTCAACAAGCGAACTACAATAATTACATTAATTTCAAATCAAAATAATTCTACATAAATAGTAATAAAATCAATTATAAATTATTTTATAACTATTCTAA
Source organism: Elaeis guineensis (assembly GCF_000442705.2). Lineage (NCBI taxonomy): Eukaryota > Viridiplantae > Streptophyta > Magnoliopsida > Arecales > Arecaceae > Elaeis > Elaeis guineensis. The sequence goes on along the minus strand of NC_026007.2, from coordinate 11,019,728 downwards.
ATATATTCATAATTTTAAATTTTATTTGCAAAGATTTGATGTAGTTACTTTTCATACAATATATTATATACACAATCTTAGGATTTTAAGAAAAGTAAAATTTTTTTTTTGCATTCATCTTCATGGGATATAGTCACAATGGTACCCCTACACATCATAAGAGGACCTAATTGAATAATAAAAAGAGAGATCTAATCTCTATTACCTTTTATAATCGGACGGCCTGGTGACAAATCTGATCTGATTACTTCGCTACTCAGATCATCTAATCTAAATAATTTAGATCTAATCTTAATTATTTCAGATCTGATTATTATATTTTGATCATATCAAAATTAGATAATAATAATCATAAATAAATTTTACATACTTCAAATTAAAATCAAATTTTATAAAGATCAACACAAATTAGGACAACCTTTGCACTGCAAGGGGTAAACCTTACAGTAGGATAATCTTATATCAGTTTATACGATCAGATCTATAACTAATTTTAAATCTAAATATCATATATTAAATCTAATTTAAATTAAATTATATATCTAAATACATATAATATCATGTCATATCGAATCGTGGCTCTAATACCACTGTAGGGAAGCACAGGGATTTCATTCATGTATTTCAAAAATTTTCAGTGAAAGAATATTAGATTAAACTATTTAATCTATAAATACATGTATAAGATCTGATCTTAAAATTCTTACAAATAGATTGATGATATGAATGCATATGCATAAAAATCTGAATCTAAAATGACAAGCATGTGAACCAAAAACAGCATTTAGTAATAAATCTAATCTACCACTTTTAGGGTTTCGAACCCAATACCTGAGCATAGGTAGTCAAATTCCATGATCAAAAATATAGATCTAAAAGTTTTTTTTAGTCTCTCACAGTCGTACAAGCATCCGATCTCTATGGATAGTCCACACAAAGCCCCTCGAACTGATTAGCCCTCCATGAGAGTGCTAGCTCGTGCAGTCGGTTTCTAATGGTAGATTTGACTTGATCTCCTTCTTTGATTGCCTTAGACCTTTCTGATATCAAAAATAGATCAGAAGAGGATACTGGATGGTGGAGAAAAATTAGATGAAGACTCTCTTCTCTTTGGTTTTTTTCTCGTCCAAAAATCTAGAACAGTTCTAGGTCTCTCATCTGAGAGGAGAACGGTCTCCTCTTTTGTTCACACCAAGGAAGAACGAAATCCATCCAAAGCTCACATCTCAAAGAAGGATTTTTGCCCCACTTTCTCTTTGATATCTCACAGTGAAAATCTCTCTTCATTTGGTGCACAAAAATATGGCCTTTTTTTTTATTATCGCACAAACCAGATAAGATAGGATAAGGGCTGGATTTTGTTACATTTTAAATAATTGTGAATTTTAATTTAACTCTAACTTTTTCTCACCCTTATCTATCTTAAATAGGGACTTATTAAAAAAAATTAGATATAAAAATCAATTAGAAAGACCTTTTTTTCTCATACATAATGGGCACCTTCAAAAACTGCCGACGTATGGAAGGATATGGATAAGGTTTTAAGTTGAAATTCAAATCAATTTGAATTCAAATCAAAATCAATCTAATTTTATTCTTAATGAGTGATAAAAAAAATATTAGTTTTGATTTTCTCATATATAAATTAATTTTATACGGTGAGAAAAGATGTGAGACAATTTAGGTGGCGTAAGGGATAGAGTCATATTCATTTGGGACTCTAGGGTTTAACCAATTGGATTTCTTTCAAATCTAATTTCATTAGATCCAAATAAAATATGATAAATTTAATCTAATTAATCTTCTATAATCTCAATTAAATTTGATCAAATAAATAAATTAATTAGCCATAGACTCGATCAAATCAGGATCATTTCTCCCTTACTGATTAGGTCATCTCATAACCTAATCAGACCTGATCTGATTGAATCTAATTCAATCAAACTTGATCCAAACTTTAATACTTAATTAAATTGAGCTAATTAGTGATCTAATTACTAATTAATCTTTTATTAATGATAGAGTTCAAGTCTAGTGGGACTCTTCTCTAGAGTCTCCATCTAGTGAGACTCTTCACCAGAGTCTCCATCCATTGGGACTCTTCAGATTAGTCATATGATCGGAGAGAAACTTCTAATATGTGTGACCCATAGGTTTGAATCTAAGTTGGTAGTATAAGAACTGATTTCTGTACCAATCAGAGTAACCATCTAGTAATGGTATCCGATGTCCGGATAGATCGAATGTATGCAATATAGTTACCATGTAATTCATCCCTTTGACCCTTGATGTCAGGATGACTTAGATTTAAACTATCAACTCTTAACAGTATATCCATTATGTGTCTCAACCTGATAAATCCTGTGACTCCTCATAAAGATTGCCCTGGCCAAGGTCTTACTAAATTGAAACACAAAGTATTCTCTCCAATCTTTTGGAATGGTTAATTCCATCTTGACTCATGCACCAACTTTACAAGTACTTGACTGTACCCAAAAACTTTTTGATTCTGAATTAAAAATTCAGGTAGTCCAGCACCAAAGCACAGTGAGTTGCTTACAAGTCACCGTGGTGATCTCAAGTCAGAGAGACACTTATACCAATATCCTTTCGAAGTGACTCTTGATAGCAGAGTGCTTCTGAGTTGGTCATATTCAGTGAAATGTACTCTTACATTTCACCTATATGCCATACGAACGTCTCTACGCTCCTTGGTTAAGAGGCTAACCAACCTATATGACACACAATGATCTACACTTCATATGTCTATCATCCTAGTAATAGCATATTATTTGGTTGCGAACTCATTTAAGGACTCAATGATAAATTCTTCTTTATCGATTTAAAATAATCCTAAAGACTTTCATCATAGCACAGAAGTTTGATGTAGAAGATATACAAACTTAAGATAAAAATTACTAAATAAATATTTTATTAATTAATTCATATACAATTACATCAAATAGCACAACCGTCAACAGGCTAACGATTGACTTTGGGATATATTTTCTAACAAAGTAGGCTTTAAGGATTAGGTTTTAATCTGATTTTTATTTGATCCCAATCGGATTCAAATTGAGTCCGAATCGAATGCGAAATGACTGTCAAATCTGATCCAATCAGGATTGAAATCCTAATCTAATTTGGATAATTAAACCTAATTAGCATTAAATTAAATCAAATTTGATTAAACTAAATTTGATTTAAATTAATTTAAACTTGATCTATAATCCAAATAGTCTCAATTAAATCACAACACTTGCAATTAAGTTCCAGCACTAACAATTAGTAGCTGCTGTTGGTGCAGAATTCTGCTGACATCAGAGAAGCTGGAGTTGAGATGACCGCGGCCACCATCGGGACCTGCAAGGGAAGTCTAAACTGGAGTTGGGGGTGCTCCGGCAAGACCCTCCAATGCTCAAGTCAGTACTCTGCTTCAACAGAAATGGAGCACTCAAATAGAATTTTTGCAAAGTTTCGAGATAGAGTTTAGAGCTTAGAGAAGAGCATATCTGGGGGTCCCTTTTTATAGACGAAGAGCGTAACTAATTGACAGCGATGTCTGTAACCGCCTGGTAGTGGGCTGTTCAAGGCCACGCAGAGTTTGTTACGGAGAGTAGTGGCGTCAGGGAGCCGTTCAGGGCCATGTGGAGTTTGTTATGGAGAGTGAAGTGGTGTCCGTTGTCGTGACTTGCCAGAGAGCGATGGAGCCATGCAGAATCCATTACAGAGAGTGGAGTAGGGTAGTGGCCATTGTCGTGACTTGCTAGAGAGTTTGGACCTGACGGCTGAAGCTTGGCTGGGATGTCTGAAGGAGCAGAATAGCTCTCTGTCTCTGCAATCTAAGAGAGACTCGGATGTTTTCGAGGTTGCTGATGAGTCCACTATTGTCGGGTGCCTAGAGTGCTGATGCTGCAGGTGGGAGTCATCTGCTGTAGAAGCTCGGATGGGGACTTTCTATTGGAGAAGTTTGATTTCATGAGAAATCCGACAGAGGGTCGACCGACAGTGGACTTTGGATGGCGTTGTGGAGGTTCGTCCGCTGGAGGAGTCTGGAGGATCCTGTGGAAGTTCGGTTGGTGCTATTGAAGGTTGATGACTGGGGAGGAACGACAGACACCAGAGGCGATCGGCCGTTGTAGAAATCCAGCTGCTGGAGCTCATCTGTTGTAGAAGTTTGTCCGAAATCCATCCACTATGGAAGTTCAGACAGAGTCTGATTCTTATAGAAGTCCGAATGGGGACCGCTTATTGAAGAAGCTCGACTGAAGTCCCCCTGTAATAGAAGTTCGAAAGGAATTCGTTTATAGTAGAAGCTCGGATGGAATTTGCTTACAGTAGAAATTCGGAGTAGACCGCTTGCAGTAGAAGTTAGGAGTAGACCGCTTGCAGTAGAAGTTTGGAGTAGACCGCTTGCAGTAGAAGTTCAGAGTAGAGACCCGACTGGTGGAGCCCTTCCGTTGTCGAAATTCATTTGGGATCCATCCACTATAGGAGTTCGACTGAAATTCGATTCTCGTAGGAGCTCGGATGGAATCCGAAAGGTGGTTGACTGTCGTAGAAACTTGGATGGAGTCTGGTTACTATAGAAATCCCACTGTCAGAGAAGTTCAGACATTGACAAAGTTCAAAAGAAGTTCGGAGTAGAGTCATCCGTGGCCGAAAGAAGTCTAGAAGGGATTCGAAGAATAGTTGATCACTGTAGAAAATCGGCTGATAGTGAAGCTCAAAAAATGTTTGGAGCAGCCCGGTAGATGAATGGAGGAGCTCATTATCAAAGAAGCTCAGACGACATTATGGAAGCTCGGATGGTTGAAGGAGTTCAGAAAGATGCCATATAAGGTCGGAAGCCGGAAAAGCCCTGGAAGGGTCGGTCTTTTACAAACTTCGGTTGGGGATATTTTATACCCAACACCGGTCCCCCTACTTCCGAGTTCAGATTTCGAATGAAGGAAGTACAAAAAAAATTTCACAACCAAAGTTGCCTCCCTTGATTTCCGTACTCGGTGGTTTTCAGATATTTTGACATTTGGCGCGCTGGTGTCAGAGCCTTCTCAAATCGAGGTGATCCAAAAAGGTCTTTTCAAAATTTTAGTCAGAGCATTGCTCTAGGTACGGTGCAATAATGGTTCTGTCAGTTGCCAGCCGCTTTTAGCCACCTGCCGTCGTAAGTGGGACATGCGGCGAGTGTAGGTCGGCCAAAGGAGATCCGCAATCATTACTGTGCCAGGTCTTGTTGCCTATTTAAACCCGCTCCCCTCCTCTAGGGATTTCACTTTGCCTGAGAGTCCTATTGGTGCCCTTCTTCTTCCCCGAGAGTTTCATTCCTTTCGACCTTAGGCGTTCTTCGAGTCGATCTCCATCTCTGTATCTCTACACCTCTCGGACCAGCCTAGGTTAGTTCCAGAACTCCCCTCTTCTCTCTTTTTTTTTTTTGTCTTCCCTACTGTTCTTCATCCATTTTCCCTCCTTTACATTCTGCTTGTTCAATTTTCTGCGAACGCCCCATCTCTTATTTTTTCAATTTTTTTGAGATTTTTAGGGTTTTCACTTGATTCGAAATGTCCTCTAACACTTCCTCCTCTAGCAGTTCTAGGAGTTCGTCCATTCCAGTCCCACAAAATCTTAGCTCTGTAGAAGAACCTCGTCTGGTCTTTGTACCAGACACCATCTCCAGCTCTCTGACTCCGGAGGAACTCTCGCTGATTAGGATTCAGTACGGGGTTCCTCCGGAGTATGAGCTGGAGCTTTTCGGGCCAACTGGCCAGGCTAGCACTCCTCTCCCTGGCTGCTTCTATTTATACCAAGAAGCTTTCTGCACCGGGCTTCGACTTTCGCTTCTGCCTTTTGTCATCGCTCTCTTCCGCTTTTTAAACATTTCTTTAGTTTCTGTAGCGCCGAACTCCTTTAGATTTCTGATAAAGTTTCTTTCCCTCTATTGCCTAGCCGAAGTCCAGCTAACCCTTTCTTTGTTTAGAAATTTCTATACCTTCAAGCATCACCCTTCGACAAAAGATGGTGGTACTTCTCCCCCCAGTTCAGTAGAAAGGGATTGTTGAAAGGTGCCCCCTCTTCTATCCACAACTTGAAGGAGAGGTAGTTCTACGTCCGATGCCTGACCTTGGAGCTAGGATTACCCCCTGGGGCTCTCTGAGGGATTCCGTCCGTCGGGCTTCTAGTCTGGGAAGGGACAACCTCGAAGCCTCCAACAAGCTTGAGGCCTATCCAGCCCCCCTTCTCTCTGACCTTCTGAAGGAACAACTCTTATTCAACGTTGGCCTGAGCCCTCTTAACCCTGTCAGTACTATCATTATTATTATTATTATTATTATTATTATTATTATTATTATTATATTGTTGCTTCTCCTTTCTCTTATTCTATTTCTGAGCCGTGTCGATCTTTTTTTATTGCAGACATGGACACAGGCGTGGCTCGAAGGTTAGCCTAGGGTCTCAAGACCCATAAGAGAAAAAGCACCACGACTTCGAGGTCGGCAAAGAGAGCTAGGACAGAAGAGACGAGCTCAGTCGTGCTTGCTTAGGTGGCCATTGCCGTCGACGCCCCCTCTGACGTCGAGTCCAAAGTCCCCCGAGCCTCTTCACGGAGCCCCCCGACCGAGGTTCCCGCTCCAGAGGCTCATCCCAAGGGGGCACCGGGGGCCGAAAGGAGGAGGAGGAAGAAGACCCTGGCCCACAAGAGCCATAGCTGCAAGGCTACCATCGAGGGGGCCGACGGCTCTGAGGAAGATCTGAGAGAAAATCCCTTCAACAATAGGGATTTAATAAAGAGGCTGGTTGAAGAGTGCATTCTGCCCGAGGTCGTCCACAGGATCGTCCATGCTGATCCTGAGCAGTGGGTCTAGGATTCTCTGGGATCCTTTCTCGAGGTAGGTCAATTCACTTTTTTCTTCTTCTTGCTTCTTTACTTAGTTTACTCCTTAGCTTTTATATTGACCCCCCGACCGCTCTTGCAGATTGGACACCAGCTCATCGCCAACATCGAGGTGATGAAGAACGCCAAGAGGGAAGCAGCCCAGGTGGAGGAAGGTCGCCTGGCTGAGGCTGCCCACCTCAAGGAGAAGATCGCCGAGGTCGCAAGTCTCCAGGAGGCACTACAGAAGGAGGGACAAACCTCGTCCGATCTGAGGGCCGCCTTGGAGGAGGAAAAAAAGAAGGCAGAGACCAAGGTCTCCGAACTGAAGGCGCAGGTCTTCGAGCTGAAGGCACAGATCCCGTCCCTAGTCTCAGAGGTAGGGGCCCGAGCATTGGAGGAGTTCAAGACCTCCTCTAAGATGGAGGATCTGTAGGTCCAGTTCGGCCAGGATGCCTTCATCAAGGGCTTCGAGCTCTGCCAAGAGAAGGTGGCCAGAAAGTTTTTCGAACTGGACCTCGGCTTCCTAGATGAGGCATCCGACAATGAAACTGGACCTTCCAAAGCCACTGCCAGTCCTCCTCCAATCGGGACCTCCTCGACTACCGCGATCGTTGTGACCGACCTTCGGGGGTGTCGAGCTCCTCCACTTCTGTCCCAGAGGTCCGAAACCTCTAATTTTGTATTTCTTCTTTGTGGCAACTTTTCTTCGTTCTCTTGTACTTAAAAACTATTTTATCAATAAAATCGGATTCTTCTTTACAGAGAGCTCCTTTTTCTTCTTCTCTTTTATTTTCTTGCACTGATTTGTGCTGTGACACTCTTGTTTCCCAACAACAGTGCCTAGACAAAGCTCTTCGCCTACCGCAGGGGATCCTTTTGAAGTCCATGATCCGGGATCTCAAAAGAAAAGTTTGTCACTTGATGAAGAAATCAAAGAAGCTGGATGACAAACTTCACCGACTGAGGAAGAGCCATTCGGAAGTCACTGCGGAGGCTACTCACTTTCGGGACCTCCATAAAAAGGGTCTCATGGACTACACCTGGAGGAAGGCTGACTTCATGAAGGAGCTTGAGGAACTCCAAAAAATGTGCCAGCGATCGATCTTAGACCCAGGCTTCCAAGATCAGTTCCCTTGAAGTCGAGCTGGCGGTCGCATGGGAGAAGATTGGCCAGTTGGAAGGGAGCTCATTCTGGCTCGCAACTCAGGCCGATCACGATCGAGACTGGTCAAAAAAACTCTCTGACCTTCAGAAGCAGCTGCAGGACATCGAGGCGAACTATAACGCCTACCGAGTCGGCTGGTGTGGGCAAATAGATGACTACCGAAGGAAGCTCAAGACAGCGACCGACGAAGTTGGCCACCTTCAGAGACAATTGTCTGAGAGAGTCTAGTCCACCTCTGCATAAGGCTCCGACGAGCTTTGCTCCTTAAGGGAGACCATGGAAAAATTGTCTGTGGCCCTTGGGTAGGAGAAGGCCAAACTGCAGCGGCTGAAGATTCAACTGGCCTACGAGCAGTAGTCGGTCAAGGATGTCGAGGCGGAGTCCGAAGTTCTGAGGAAGAGGATTCGAGAGTCAGAGGGCGAGAATCGGTGGTTCCACCAGATGTATCTAGAGATGCTGTTAAGAAAGAAAGAACTGAAAGAAGTCAAAAACTTAAAGCACTCCTCGATGATGGCTGGAATCGAGAGTTCAAAGTCTGAAGAAGCCGAGCTTCCTTAAAGCTTCTTTACCTTTTATTCTATGTATTCTTTTTTTTTCTTATCATTTTTCTTTTTCGGCCTTCAAAAGCTTTGTAATGTATACTTCACTAATGAAATGAAAAAAAAATTTTCTCATTATCTCGTCTATTCTTGCTTTGAGTTGTTGTTTATCGAGCTTCTTTTGTCTTTTATCTTGTTTGATGTCCACGTTGTTTGAAGGTACCTGGTCATCACCATGTTGATTCACCCTTAGGGACTGGAGATTGTCGACAAGGGTTTTCTTCCTCGTTGAGATGAGGTCCCTTGAGTCTTTGATGTAGTTTACTTTTCCCTTATCACTGGTGTAGTTCGTCGCTCTTCCTTTTTCTCTCCCTTCTTTTTTTGTATTCGAGTGAAAGTTTTTCCTTTGCTCTTAACAGGATCATGGGAGTGTAGAGGAGCCATTGAGGAGGCTTTCCTCCTCATCCAGTCTTGATCGATCGGGTCTTCATTTGTGTCAGGATGAGGTTCTCCTCCTGTTTTCAATATAGTCAATTTCAGCTCATGTTAGGATGAGGTTCTCCTCCTGCTCCTAATAGGACTATGGGGGCACGTAAGGACCGTTGCAAGGGCCTCTCTCCTCATTTGATCTCTAGATAATCGGGCCTTCAACTTTGCTCATGTTAGGATGAGATTCTCCTCATGTTCCTAATGTTGGGAAATGTGTCCCAAAAAGCCAATCGTCAAGCTGTTGACGGTTGAGCAACCAAGTATTGTAATTGATTTGTTAATAAATAAAATATATTTGGCATTTTTATCATAAGCTTTCATCTTCTAATGAACTCCGTTGTTATGATGAAGTCCTTAGGACTATTTAAGTTCGATAAAGAGAGGATTTATCGATTAGTCCTTAAAACTGTTCACGACCAAATGATAGGCTGTTAATAAGGACGACAGCTTCTATCGAGCATAGGTCGCTGTAGGCCATATGGGTTGGTTGTCCTCTTAACCAAGGAGTGTGGAGACACTGGTATGGCATACAGGTGAGATGTAAGGGTACATCATCATTGAACGTGACCAACTCCAGAGCATTCTACTGTCGAGAATGTCTCTGATGGGATATAGGTATAAGTGTCCCTTAGACTTGAGATCGCCTCAGTGACTTGCAAGCAACTCACTGTGCTTTGGTACTGGACTAACTAAATTTTTAATTCAGGGATGGAAGGCTTCTGGGCACAGTCAAGTACTTGCGAAGTCAGAGTGTGATCGAGATGGGATTGACCACTCCAAGAGTTGGAGAAGAATGAGTCGCTGTATTTCAATTTAGCAAAACCTTGGCCAGGGTAATCCATCAGATGGATTTGATATTTTGAAATACAATGTGGACAACCTGATCAGAGTTGACAGTTGAGCTCTGGGGTGTCCTATGATCATTGTGGTCAAGGGGATGAATTATATGAAAACTATATCCGCATGGGTTCTAAGGATGTTGTTCTACACATTCGACCTATCCGGACGTCGGGTACCATTGCTAGATGGTCACTTCGATTGGTATAGAAATTTATTTCTATGCTACCGGCTTAGGTTCGGACCTATGAGGTCACACACATTAGAGTTCATGATCCGATCGGATGGTTGATCAACGATTAAGAATCGTTCTAGGGTTAAATGATCAATACGATTGACATTTAACCCAGTGCAAGTGTTGTAGGAGGATCGATTAGTAATTCGATTGCTAATTGGCTTAATTTGATTAAGCCAATGGGCTGAGATTAAGTCTAATTAAATATGATTTAATTAGATTTAGTTTGGGCTTGATTGGATCAAGTCCAATTGGTTTATTGGATAAGCCAAGTGCAAGGAAAGACTAGTCCTAGTTCAACTAGGACTTGGGTCAATCTAATTTCTAATTTGATTAGAAAATTAAATCAGATTTAAATCTAATTTAATCTGATTAAATTAGGTTCTTAATTAGGTTAAGACCTATTTTAATTGGGTTGATCTAATTTTGATTTGATTTGATTTGGGAAACCAAATTAAAACAAGTTATGAGACAGAATCCTAGTAGGACTAGGATTCCACCTTGCACCACAAAAACCTTCTCCACGCCCTCTCTCTTATTCAACGCCAATCTCCACTTATTTTGTGCGACAAAAGCCCTCTCCCAGATCTCTCCCACGTTCACAAAAGGTCTCCTCTCTTCTTTCTTACATGGAAGGTGATTTGGATCAAATCTAAAAGGAATAAGTTTGGATTTCGAATTCTATGAGATAGAGTTTTAGAAATCCAAAACTCTTTCAATTTTGCACCGAATTTATCCAAATTTTTTTTGGAATTTTCGTGGATTTTAGGGTTTATATTGTACACCCTTTTCTAGTGATCCATGCACGAAAATATGGAGGAGGTGCTCAAGAGTTGGGCGTCCCTTTACTTGCCATGTTTGGATAAGCCTTGACTAGGTGTTTGACCTAGACAAGGACTCTATCATATCTCTCTATATAAGATGATTTTCTTCGTGAAATTTTAATGGGAGATAGTTTTTTGAGAGGCCTTTCTGCCACCAAAAAATCAGAGAGAAATACCTTTGGGTCGTGGAGATATAAAAGACGCAAGTTTGGGTGTCTAGAGAGAAAAACGTGAAGAAGAAGAGGGTCTTCTTCTAGGGTTTCTATTTTCATATCTTTCCTCCTTCCATCTTGAGTTTCCTGAGAGCGTCTCAGATCTGAAACTCCTCCTTCTACTTTCCATCTTTAGAAGAGTCCAAATCAAGAAGAAGGAGGCACCTGATCAACCATCAAAGAAGGATCAGCGCAGTACTAGCATACTGTGCTGATTTCCTGAAGCAGGACTTCTGATCAAGATTCGTGGGCTCGTGTGGACGACTCCTAGAGGCCGGATGCGTGTGCGGCTTGCAACATCATCCTTAAGCCTGGATCAGCGAGGTTAGAGCATCTAACTTGCAAGGTAATAGATCTGATCTATTATTTAATACATACATTAGATGTAGCTAGTATAGAAACATGTTGATATGATCAACATGTAATTCATACTATATTTATATATATTTTAATTTTTGATTTAATGCTATGTAATAATCATGTAATAGGATCTTAGATCTAGGGATTTTCTGATCTTAGAAAATAAATTTTGATTTATTTTAGTCTTCCGCTGTATGATCTTGAAAAAGTTTCAAGATCTAACCCTGAAACCCTAGATCTGGTTCCTTCACCTAACATGACTGTGGGGGCACGTAAGGGCCGTTGTAAGGGCTTTTTCCCCCATCTGATCTTTAAATAATCGGGCCTTCGACTTTGCTCATGTTAGGATGAGGTTCTCCTCTTATTCCTAACATGGCTGTGGGGGCATGTAAGGGCCATTGTAAGGACCTCTCCCTCCATCCGATCTTTAAATAATCGGGCCTTCGACTTTGCTCATGTTAGGATGAGGTTCTCCTCCTATTCCTACCATGGCTGTGGGGGCACATAAGGGCCGTTGTAAGGGCCTCTCCCTCCATCCAGTCTTGAAATAATCGGGCCTTCGATTTTGCTCATGTTAGGATGAGGTTCTCCTCCTGTTCCTAACATGGCTGTGGGGGCACATAAGGGTCGTTGTAAAGGCCTCTCCCCCCATCCGGTCTTGAAATAATCGGGCCTTCAACTTTGCTCATGTTAGGATGAGGTTCTCCTCCTATTCCTAACACTCTTAGTTTCGATTGTCGGAAGGAGCTACTCTCTGTCATTATGAGCTCATGCCAAAAGAAAAGATATGCAAATATGAAAGAAACCTTTATTTAAGACAAAGTTATTGGTAATACATTCGTAGATTTTTCGAATCCCATAGTCGCGGAAGGTCTGCTCCCCGTCGGGGTCCTCCAAAGATGGAGTTGATGATCCCAATTGGAGGTCAATCTTCAGGCTGCTCCTCCCTCCTTGGTGGCTTCGGTTGTGGCAGGGCCCTCGGTCGATCTTCCCTACCTTCAGGTCGGTGTCGAATGAATCTATCGAGCCGACCTCGTCTAATGAGCTTCTCGATCTCGTCTCTGAGCTGAATGCACTCCTCTGTGTCGTGGCCATGGTCACGATGATAGAGGCAGAACTTGTTAGGGTTGCATTTTCTGGGGTGTGTGCGCATCCTTTCTGGCCTCGGCAGCTACTCCCTGTCCTTCATCAGCACTTGGGTTTTCGATGCGTTGAGAGGGGTGTAGCTGTGGAATCTTTCTGGGGGAGAGCCCCGCCGAACTCTGTGGTCTGGGCTTCTTTGCCTACGAGCCCAGGGAGGAGTCTGGACACGCTTGTGTCCGGAGGGAGTTCGAGAACGTGGCTGAGCTTCACTCGGCCCTTTTTCAACTGCGGGCTTACTGGAGTCTCCCGCTTGCCACTCTTTTGCGGCCTCTTCGTCCTTCATCTTGAAGGCTTCTTCTGCTCGGACATATCCTTCAACCCGAGCCAGTAAATCAGCAAAGTCTCTGAGATACTTCTTTTCCAGAGAAAATAGAAGATCGTTCTTTTGAAGACCGCCCTTCAGGGCGGCCATCGCGATCGATCAGTCCAAGTTCCAGACCTCCACTGTGGCGATGTTAAAATGGTTGATGTAAGCTCGGATGGATTGTCCCTCCTTTTGCTTGATGTTGATGAGGGACTCCGAATCTCTCCGGGGATGCCGGCTGCTGACGAAATGAGCAACGAACTGGTGGCTCATCTAATCAAAGGAGAAGATAGTATCCGACTTCAGTGCCGAGTACCAATTTCTTACTGCTCCCTTCAAGATAGACGGAAAAGCTCGGCACAGGATGGCGTCTGGCGCACCATGGAGCAGCATCATTGTCTAAAAGGCTTCCAGGTGGTCAACCAGATCTAAGGTCCCGTCGTAGCTCTCGAATTGGGGGAGCTTAAAGTTCGGTGGGATTGGCTCCTGCATGATCATTTGAGAGAAAGGAGGGTCAGTGTAGATGTCCTCACCGTAAGCAGTGGGAGTATGGTGGAGCTCTTCAATCTGCCGATTCATCTCTCGAAATCTTTGATCTAAGAGGTCCTCTCGACCGTGAGTCTTGAGGGTCTTCTGGTGGAATGGAGGTAGGGACTCTTCGGGGGTCGAATCGTGATCGGATGGTGGGCTCTCCACCTTCTGCTTCCCCTTTTCGAGGAAGACAAGGCGACTTGCCCAAGTGGCCCACCCATTCAACGAATTTTGGAACTCCGACGATGCTCTTTCCAGCCGCACTGATGCCTGCGGCTGCTGCTACATGGCCTGTACTACTTCGGTGAGGCCCCTGACCTGCTGAACCAGCAAGTCAAACTGCTCCATGCCGACTGCCGTTGTCGGAGGAGGAGCCTGGAAAACTAGAGACGAGGTCGGAGCTTGCGGAGCTTGCTGAGATCTGGTCACAGAGGCTATGGATCGCCTGGTGGATGCCTTTCAGGGAGGCATCAGGTGGAGATCTGGCAGGAGAAGGAGAAGAAGATGTCGGAGAAGATGATCGGAGACAGTCCCGTTGAGCACTCCTTTAAAAACAAGGGTACTGCAAAGACACGCAGCCCTCCTTCAAGCATCAATTCTGTTGGTGCAGAATTTTGCTGACATCGGAGAAGCTGGAGTTGAGATGACCGTGGCCGCCATCGGGACCTGTAAGGGAAGTCTAAATCGGAGTTGGGGGTGCTCCGACAAGACTCTCTGATGCTCAAGTCAGTACTCTGTTTCAACAGAAATGAAGCACTCAAATGAAATTTTTGCAGAGTTTCGAGATAGAGTTTAGAGCTTAGAGAAGAACGTATCTGGGGGTCCTTTTTTATAGATGGAGAGCGTAATTGATTGACAGCGACGTCTGTAACCGCTTGGTAGTGGGCTGTTCAGGGCCACGCGGAGTTTGTTACGGAGAGTAGTGGCATCAGGGGGTCGTTCAGGGCCACGTGGAGTTTGTTATGGAGACTGGAGTGGTGTCTGTTATCGCGACTTGCCAGAGAGTGGTGGAGCCATGCAAAATTTATTATAAAGAGTGGAGTAGGGTAGTGGCCATTGTCGTGACTTGCCAGAGAGTTCGGACCTGACGGCTGAAGCTTGGCTGGGATGTCTGAAGGAGCAGAATGGCTCTTTGTCTCTGCAATCTAAGAGAGGCTCAGATATTTCTGAGGTTGCTGACGAGTCCACTGTTGTCGGGTGCCTAGAGCACTGATGCTGCAGGCGGGAGTCATCTACTATAGAAGCTCGGACAGGGACTTTTTGTTGGAGAAGTCTAGTTTCATGAGGAATCTGGCAGAGGGTTGACTGATAGTGGACTTCGGATGGTGTTGTGGAGGTTCGTCCGCTGGAGGAGTCTGGAGGATCCTATGGAAGTCCGGTTAGCACTATTGAAGGTTGATGGCTGGGAGGTATGGCAGACACCGAAGGTGATCGATCATTGTAGAAATCTAGCTACTGGAGCCCATCTGTTGTAGAAGTTTGTCCAGAATCCATCCACTATAGAAGTTCAGACGGAGTCTGATTCTTGTAGAAGTCCGGATGGAGACCGCTTATTGAAGAAGCTCGACTAAAGTCCGCCTGTAATAGGAGTTCGAAAGGAATTCGTTTACAGTAGAAGCTCGGATGGAATTCACTTACAGTAGAAATTTGGAGTAGACCGCTTGCAGTAGAAGTTTGGAGTAGAGACCCGGCTGGTGGAGCCCTTCCATTATCAAAATTCGTCTGAAATCCATCCACTGTAGGAGTTCGACTGAAATTCGATTCCCGTAGGAGCTCGGATGGAATCTGGAAGGTGGTCGACTGTCGTAGAAACTTGGATGGAATCTGGTTACTATAAAAATCCCACTGTCGGAGAAGTTTGGATATTGACAAAGCTCGAAAGAAGTTCGGAGTAGAGTCGTCCGTGGTCGGAAGAAGTCTGGAAGAGATTTGGAGAATAGTCGATCACTGTAGAAAATCGGCTGATAGTAAAGCTCAGAAAGCGTTTGGAGCAGCCCGGTAGATGAATGGAGGAGCTCATTGTCGGAGAAGCCCAGACGGCATTATGGAAGCTCGAACGGTCGAAGGAGTTCAGAAAGATGCCACACAAAGTCGGAAGTCGGAAAAGCCTTGGAAGGGTCGGTCTTTTACAAACTTCGACTGAGGGTATTTTATACCCAACAGCTGCCAAAACTATAATACTTACAAATTAGTAGTTTTCAAAATTCAAATTATCATTCTGATTGATAGTTTAAATATGATCCAAATCATTGATCAGGTTATACTCTTTTTATGTATGACCCCTCAAGTTTTTTTCTATCTGGTAGTGAGACATAACGTGATCTGCATCATAATATTATCGAAACTCCTTTCGACGAATTGGAATGATTTTAACTCATCTCAACGAGGATCGTTGATCCAAAAATGATCCTAGTGAGTTCTCATGATTCATCAGTAATGTCTAGCAGCATATAGTAGCAACCTAATAGCACAGAAAAGATGAACCCCTAGGTGTAGTTATCATATGATACAATCTCTCTATTGTAAGTTCTAACTAGACGGAGGTCATAGAGAACTCATCAAACCTCATCGTCAGTCATATGCCAGATTGACTTGACTTGAATTCTTCTATAAATCTCATGAAAATTCTTTTTCAGTATTCACACTTACTCTGGATAGAGACTTTGTAAACTCAGTCTTGTGAATCGTATAGGACTACTCTTTTTCTACCAAGATCAATAAATTCTATCTAGGTGTATCCTACTTCAAACAGTGAATCTATACCTATAATAGCCAACATACACAGTAAGGATCTGAATGGTTAGGGACTAAAAAAATATGTAGTCAAACTAAGTAGCCTCGAAGCAAATAGCCAACACACTGTAGGTCAAAGAACCAGTCATACCACTGTGGCATTGAGAAAATCACTGATGAGTGAGTAGACATCCAAGTGATTTTTTGTGTTGGTCATGCTCAGTACAAGTTATTCTCTAACAACCACCGACACTCTCATCCTAGTATCCCCACACTGCAGACTCGAGATTCATTTGTCTAGAAGAGAGGTGATCCGTGCATCGATCTTAAATGGATTGATCATTATCTTTCGTGATGATCTTACAATCGAAAGCTTTTAAAAATTAACCACTAATGATGTATGTCTCAAATTCTCAATATATTGAGAATATACAAAATCATCTTTATTAACTTTTAGGATAAATTATAGACACATACAACATGATTGGTAATAAAAATTGCCTAACAAAGTATAAAAATATGTCCTAGAGAAATGTATGCATTAACCAAGATTAGCTTCTAGGGCACTCATCTAACAAACTTTCACTTATACTAAAACTAATCTGCCCCATACCTAAGCTCCATCTTCTAAAGACAAGCTTCGATCTTTAGCTGGCTAAGTGACTTAGGCCTACCACAATCCATGTAGAGTCTACTCTCTGTACCTCTATGTATTTCTACTTGAGACAATCATATACATCCCTGCTCTATGTGCATGGACTTCTAGTGAGACCTTCACTCCTTAGCGAGGGCTATAGGCCATTTTCTTTGCAGTATAGTATCATGGCATCCGATGGTATGACATCTAGTTCCACAATTATAAGAACCAAGATACATCCTGCACATCTACAGCACATTCAGCTTCCTTTGATCAGTTACTTGGAACCCTTCCAACATACCGATCCATTCATAACTCAAGAATACATACTAATATAGACATTCTACCATCCGTATATCCTCCCACTCTTAGCTTTAATCTTTTTTTAAAGATCAGAAATAAATCCTTAGTGCTTTTCAAATACTTAAAAATATTTTCATAGCAATCTAATGCTCTCAGCCTGCATTCGATAAATATCTACTCGTGACTCTCATAGCAAGACATACAAAATTAAGTATATAGCATGGCATACACCTATACCCAAGAGGATAATGGATTTCTTTTGGAGGTTTCTATGCTAAACCCTTTCAACACCTCTTCTATGTATTTATTTGTGAAAAACTAAATTTTCAAAATATAAAATATTTACACTAGGTCTTTGATGAAAATTCTATATGCAACTACATCATAACCAATGTCAGTATGGGATCCTCCCATTGACCTTCATATAAGCATATGATTTCTCTTCATTTTTTATGAAATCAAATAATTTGATCACATCATTCCGAGATGTTTGCTTAAATCCATGAATAGATCTTCACAGTGTGATCACCATCATTGAAAATGAAATCCATAGGCCACTGCATATAGATACCTTCTAAAGATATTCATTCAGTAGGACTATCCACACATCCATTTCTCAGGGTCGATGTTCAACTTCACCTCATTGTAGGTTTCGGGATCATCTCTATATTCCCAATCTTTCTTGAGAAATACTTTCTCTTAATCTTCTGTAAGAAAATCAAGTACCTTTTAGAAGTGTTGGTGCAAAAATCCGCCTGCGCCGGAGAAGCTGGAGTTGAGGAGGCCGCGGTCGCCGCCGGGACCTGCAAGGGAAGTCTAAACCGGAGGTGGGGTTGCTCCGGCAAGACCCTCCGATGCTCAAGTCAGTTCTCTGCCTCAACAAGAATGGAGTGCTCGAACGGAGAATTTAGCAGAGTTACGAGATAAGAGAAATGAGCTTAAAAAATAACGTATCTGAGTCCCCCCTTTTATAGGTGGGAGAGGCAACGGACTGATGGCGATGTGCGTAACTGCCTGGTAGTGGGCCGCCCATGGTCAGGGGAATTGATTGCGAAAGATAGTGGAGCGGACACGCGGGTATCACCTCGACTTGCCATGTGGAATCCGTTATGAAGGGTGGAGCAGCGTCCGTCGTTAGGGGAACCGCATGGTACCCGTCGCAGGAGGTGGAGCAGGTTCGCGGCCATTTTGAGGGCCTGTCAGGGGGCGTGGATCTATCGACTGAAGCTCGGCAACGGTCGGAGCCGTCGTGAGCGGAGCCCGGCTCCCGTAGGAGTCCGGGCGGAGCCGTTCTGATGTCGGCGGCGGAGCCCGGCTCCCGTAGGAGTCCGGGCGGAGCTGCATTTGCTGATGTCGTCGGAGCCCGGCTCCCGTAGGAGTCCGGGCGGGGCTGCACTTGCTGATGTCGTCGGTGGAGCCCGGCTCCCGTAGGAGTCCGGGCGGAGCTGTGCTGCAAACAAAGTCAAGGGTGAAGTCCGGCTCTCGTAAGAGTCCGGACTGAGCTTACCAGCAATTGATATTGAGAGCGGAGCCCGGCTCCCATAGGAGTCCGGGCGGAGCTGTTTTGACGTCGGCGGCGGAGCCCGGCTCCCGTAGGAGTCCGGGCGGAGCAGCGCTTGCTGACGTCGTCGGAGCCCGGCTCCCGTAGGAGTCCGGGCGGAGCTGCACTTGCTGATGCCGTCGGTGGAGCCCGGCTCCCGTAGGAGTCCGGGCGGAGCTGTGCTGCAAACAAAGTCAAGGGTGAAGTCCGGCTCTCGTAAGAGTCCGGACTGAGCTTACCAGCAATTGATATTGAGAGCGGAGCCCAGCTCCCGTAGGAGTCCGGGCGGAGCTGTTTTGATGTCAGCGGCGGAGCCCGACTCCCGTAGGAGTCCGGGCGGAGCAGCGCTTGCTGATGGCGGTGGAGCCCGGCTCCCGTAGGAGTCCGGGCGGAGCAGCGCTTGCTGATGGCGGTGGAGCCCGGCTCCCGTAGGAGTCCGGGCGGAGCTGCATTTGCTGATGTCGTCGGAGCCCGGCTCCCGTAGGAGTCCGGGCGGAGCTGTTTTGATGTCGGCGGTGGAGCCCAGCTCCCGTAGGAGTCCGGGCGGAGCAGCGCTTGCTGATGGCGGTGGAGCCCGGCTCCCGCAGGAGTCCGGGCGGAGCTGCGCTGCAAACAAAGTCAAGGGTGAAGTCTGGCTCTCGTAAGAGTCCGGACTGAGCTTACCAGCAATTGATATTGAGAGCGGAGCCCGGCTCCCATAGGAGTCCGGGCGGAGCTGTTTTGATGTCGGCGGCGGAGCCCGGCTCCCGTAGGAGTCCGGGCGGAGCAGCGCTTGCTGATGGCGGTGGAGCCCGGCTCCCGTAGGAGTCCGGGCGGAGCAGCGCTTGCTGATGGCGGTGGAGCCCGGCTCCCGTAGGAGTCCGGGCGGAGCTGCATTTGCTGATGTCGTCGGAGCCCGGCTCCCGTAAGAGTCCGGGCGGAGCTGCACTTGCTGATGTCGTCGGTGGAGCCCGGCTCCCGTAGGAGTCCGGGCGGAGCTGTGCTGCAAACAAAGTCAAGGGTGAAGTCCGGCTCTCGTAAGAGTCCGGATTGAGCTTACCAGCAATTGATGTTGAGAGCGGAGCCCGGCTCCCGTAGGAGTCCGGGCGGAGCTGTTTTGACGTCGGCGGCGGAGCCCGGCTCCCGTAGGAGTCCGGGCGGAGCAGCGCTTGCTGATGGCGGTGGAGCCCGGCTCCCGTAGGAGTCCGGGCGGAGCTGCATTTGCTGATGTCGTCGGAGCTCGGCTCCCGTAGGAGTCCGGGCGGAGCTGCACTTGCTGATGTCATCGGTGGAGCCCGGCTCCCGTAGGAGTCCGGGCGGAGCTGCGCTTGCTGATGGCGGTTCCGCCGTGGGTTCCGGCTGTGGGTATTTTATACCCAACACCAGTCCCCCTACATCCGAGTTTTGAATTTCAAATGAAGGAAGTACACAAAAGTACAGCCGGAACCGTCCCTTCGAATCCCGCGCCCTGCTGCTCCCAGATATTTTGGCATTAAATGAGCGCGTGCCGGAGTCTTTTCGAATTGGGGCGGAACGAGGGGACGCTTCGAAGACCCCGCAAGTACGCTGGCCTAGGTACGGCGCAATCATGGCCCTGCCAACCGCCAGCCGCCTTCAGCCATCTGCCATGGGGAGTGGGACACGTGTCGAGCGCGGACTGGCCTGGGGGGATTCGAGATCATTATGGCATCGGATCCCAGGGTCTATTTAAACCCGTCCTCCCCCCTTCAGGCGTCCTACTCCATTTTTGATTTTCGCTGGCGTCCGTCATCTCCCCGAGAGTCTGCTCTTGCGAACGCCCCTTCGAGCCATAGGCGCCTTCCGTCTCTCACCCCCCGGGTCCTCAGAGCAAGATAGGTTAGTGCCCACCTTCTTTTCACCGCCTAGGGCTCTTTCGTCTTTTCATTCTCTTCGTGTCTTCCTCCGGGTTGACCTTTGGCGCTTCGTTCCCCTCTCAATTTGCCTTTCTAGGGCCCTTTAGGTTCTTCCCCGAGAAAAAATGTCTTCTGAATCTTCTATCCCCGTAAGTTCTGGGAGTTCTTCTGCTTCGAACCCCCAGGCCCCCGTTTCTGCGGATGAACCCGCGCTCGGGGCAGGGTCTCGCCCGGTTTTTGCGCCGGGTGCCATTTCGTGTTCGTCGACTCCGGACGAACTTCTCCTGATAAGGGCTCGATACGGGGTCCCTGCGGAGTACGACCTGGAGCTTCCTGGCCCCTCTGATAGGGCCAGCGCCCCCCCCCCCCCGGCCGCTTTTGTCTGTATCAGGAGGCCTTTCGTGCCGGGCTTCGGCTTCCGCTCCCAAACTTCGTCGCCGCCTTCTTTCGCTTTTTAGATATTTCACTTGCTTCTGTTGCCCCGAATTCCTTTAGGTTTTTAATAGGGTTTCTCTCTCTCTGCCACATAGCCGAGGTCCAGCCATCCCTCTCCTTATTCAGACATTTCTACACCTTCAAATGCCATCCTTCAGCGAAGGACTGGTGGTACTTCTCCCCTCAGTTCGGCAAGAAGGGGTTGCTGAAGGGCGCCCCTTCTTCGATTCACAACTGGAAGGGGAAATTCCTCTTTGTTTACTGCCCGACCCTGGAATTGGGCCTACCCCCTTGGGGGTCTCTGAAGGATTCCGTCCGCCGGGCTCCTGGCCTAGGAGAGGATGACCTTCAGGCCGCCCAGAAGCTCCTGAGCTATCCCGCTCCTTCCCTTCCAAACCTGCTGAGGGAGCCGCTTCTCTTCAACATCGGCCTGAGCCCTCAAGATCCAGCAAGTATACATCTTTCCTTTTCTTGTCTTCTTCTTCCCTCTCTTCCTTTCTCTCTCCTTTTTCCTCTTTCTTCTTTTCTTTTCTCTTTTTTTTTTTTTTTTTTTTTTTTTTTTTTTTTTTGGACTGACTGGTGCTGCTTTTTCCTTCTTCTTTTCTTCTTCTTTCTTTTTTCTTGTAACGAATCGGTCTTTGACGCTTGCCTCTTCCAATGGCAGCGCCCCGCCGAAGCACTCCCCCTGCCCCTGGGGGTCCCGCTGAAGTCGACTATCCAGCGGCTCAAAAAGGAGGTCCTCCACTTGACGAAGAAGTTGAAAAAGTCGGAGGGCGAGCTCCGCCAGGCGAAAAAATGCTACTCCGAGGCCGCTGCCGAGGCCGCCCACTTCAGGAGTATCCAAGTGCGGGCGATCATGGACTACAGTCAGAGGAAGGCGAGCTTCACAAAAGAGCTTGAGGAATGTAAGAAGAGCGCCAGTGACCAAACTTGGGCTCAAGAGGCCAGGATCAGCGCCCTTAAAGTGGAGCTGTCGGCTGCCAAGAGGAGGATCGGCCAGCTGGAAGGGAACTCACCCCGACTCGCAGCACGGGATGAGCAGATATGGTCACAAAAAGTTTCCAACCTCCAGAAGCAGCTTCAAGATGCTGAGATGAGCCACGATGTGCAGCGGGCCAGCTGGCGCCGACAGGTAGAGGAGTACAAGGGGAGATTCCGTCGAGCGGCGGACGGGGTAGTCCGTCTCCAGAGGCAGTTGGTTACTAGGGCGCAGCTTGCTAACACCCAAGATAACGAAGAGCTCCAAGCCCTGAGAGGCTCTGTCGAAGAGATTTCTGTCTCCCTTGGGGAGAAGACAGCCGAGCTACAACAAGTAAAAATTCAACTGGGGCTTGAGCGGAAGGCCGTCGCGGACGCAGAGGCGGAGTCTGAAGTGTTGCGGAAGTGGCATCGGGAAGCGGAGGCTGAGGTCCGGCGACTTCGTCAGGCGCTCCAGGACGTGCTGCGAAAGAAGGAAGAACTAGAAGAAACGGTGGAGAGCCTGAGGCCGTCCCGGTTGAGGGATGCAGGTGGCGACTCAAGGTCGGAGGAGGCAGGGCCCCCTTAGAGCCCCTTTGTCTTTATGTAGCTATTTTCTTTTTGTCGTTTTGTTTTTCTTTTTCTGGCCGCTCTGGCTTTGTAGTGTATATATTGAAAATGGAAAAAGGAGCGCTTTGTGTTACCTTGTTCACGTGTAGTACTGATAATGTCGATTGTTGGGCCTTTCTTGTCGTTTGGCTTGTTTGATGTAGATGTCGCCGTGGGGGGGGGAGCTCCTTCCTTCCATCCGATCTTGTTGCGCGGCCGAGTCTGGCTACCATCATTGACCCCTGTCGTAGAAGTGGCGATGAGAGCCCGGCTCCCGTGGGAGTCCGGGCTAAGTCTTACCGGGCGACGAAACCCGGCTCCCGTAGGAGTCCGGGTGAAGTCTGGCTTGGCGGCGGAACCTGGCTCCCGTAGGAGTCCGGGTGAAGTCTTGCTTGGCGGCGGAACCCGGCTCCCGTAGGAGTCCGGGTGAAGTCTTGCTTGGCGGCGGAACCCGGCTCCCGTAGGAGTCCGGGTGAAGTCTTGCTTGGCGGCGGAACCCGGCTCCCGTAGGAGTCCGGGTGAAGTCTTGCTTGGCGGCGGAACCCGGCTCCCGTAGGAGTCCGGGTGAAGTCTTGCTTGGCGGCGGCACCCGGCTCCCGTAGGAGTCCGGGTGAAGTCTTGCTTGGCGGCGGCACCCGGCTCCCGTAGGAGTCCGGGTGAAGTCTTGCTTGGCGGCGGCACCCAGCTCCCGTAGGAGTCCGGGTGAAGTTTTACCTTGGCGGTGGAACCCGGCTCCCGTAGGAGTCCGGGTGGAGCCTACCTTTGCGGCGGAACCCGGCTCCCATAGGAGTCCGGGTCTTCCATTTTGCTTGGGCCGGTGGCGAGGTTCTCGTCATCAGCCTGGCTTGTGGGGGCGCGTTAGGGCGCTGTAAGGCCTCTCCCCCCTCCGGTCTAAAAGAACCGGGCCTTCGACATTGCTCAAGTTAGGGCGAGATTTTCCTCCTGTCCCTAATAGGGCTGTGGGGGCACATTAGGGCGTTGTAAGGCCTCTCCCCCCATCCGGTTTAAAAGAATCGGGTCTTCGACATTGCTCAAGTTAGGGCGAGGTTTTCCTCCTGTCCCTAACAGGGCTGTGGGGGCACATTAGGGCGTTGTAAGGCCTCTCCCCCCATCCGGTCTAAAAGAACCGGGCCTTCGACATTGCTCAAGTTAGGGCGAGGTTTTCCTCCTGTCCCTAACAGGGCTGTGGGGGCACATTAGGGCGTTGTAAGGCCTCTCCCCCCATCTGGTCTAAAAGAACCGGGCCTTTGACTTTGCTCAAGTTAGGGCGAGGTTTTCCTCCTGTCCCTAACAGGGCTATGGGGGCACATTAGGGCGTTGTAAGGCCTCTCCCCCCATCCAGTCTAAAAGAACCGGGCCTTTGACTTTGCTCATGTCAGGACGAGGTTCTCCTCCTGTTCCTGACACGGCCGTTGTTTTTTGGAGAGGTCATATCCAGTCATAATACATCCGCGTTAAGCAGGAGGGGTGCGTTAGCTAGAAAGAAAAGTAGATTCAAAATGAAACAGTAAGCAATACATTTACAGTTCTCCCGCTCCTCCTTGAGGCCCTCCGGCGATGGAGTCGATGGTCCCGATAGGAGGCCGGTCTCCGGGCTGCTCCTCCCTCTTCTGTGGTTCGGGCGGTGGGAGGGCTCTTGGCCGGTCTCCTCTACCCTCGGGCCTGCGGTGGATGAATCTGTCGAGCCGACCTCGCCGGATGAGCTCCTCGATCTCGTCCTGGAGCTGGATGCACTCTTCGGTGTCGTGGCCGTGGTCGCGGTGGTAGAGGCAGAACTTGTTGGGGTTGTGCTTCTCAGGATGCGTGCGCATCCTCTCCGGCCTAGGGATCAGCTCCCTGACCTCCATTAGTACCTGGGCCTTCGAGGCGTTGAGGGGGGCGTAGCTGCGAAACTTCCCTGGAGGGGAACCCCGTCGAAACCTGTTGTCCGGGCTCCTCTGCCTGCGTGCCCGGGGTGGAGTATGGGCGCGCTTGTGCCCAGGAGGGGATCGGGAGCGAGGCCGGGCTTCCCTTGGCCTCTTCTCAACTGTGGGCTTGCCAGAATCTCCCGTCTGGCGCTCCCTCGCAGTCTCTTCATCCTTCATTTTGAAGGCCTCTTCCGCTCGGGCGTATCCTTCAACCCGAGCCAGCAGATCAGCAAAATCCCTGGGGTACTTCTTCTTCAGGGAGTACAAGAGGTCATTCTTCTGAAGGCCACCTTTCAGGGCGGCCATGGCAACCGACTGGTCCAAGTTCCGGACCTCGAACGCCGTGATGTTGAAGCGGTTGATGTAGGCCCGTATGGACTCCCCTTTCCTCTGCTTGATGTTGATGAGGGACTCCGAACCTTTTCGGGGACGTCGGCTGCTGACAAAATGGGCCACGAATTGGTGGCTCATTTGGTCGAAGGAGAAGATGGTACCCGGCTTCAGTGCCGAGTACCAGTTTCTTGCCGCTCCCTTCAAAGTAGACGGGAAAGCCCGGCATAAGATGGCGTCGGGGGCACCATGAAGCAGCATCATTGTCCGGAAGGCCTCCAGGTGGTCCACCGGGTC
Organism: Elaeis guineensis; assembly: GCF_000442705.2. Taxonomy (NCBI): domain Eukaryota; kingdom Viridiplantae; phylum Streptophyta; class Magnoliopsida; order Arecales; family Arecaceae; genus Elaeis; species Elaeis guineensis. Next base: position 10,994,614 of record NC_026007.2, on the reverse strand, counting down.
CGACGTCCCATCGTAGCTTTCAAACTGGGGGAGCTTGAAATTCGGCGGGATCGGTTCCTGCATAATCATTTGGGAGAAGGGAGGGTCAGTGCAGATATCCTCACCGTAAGCGGGAGGCGCATGGCAGAGTTCTTCGATCCGTCGGTTCATCTCCTGGAGCCTCCGGTCCAGGAAATCCTCTCGACTTCGAGTCTCGAGGGTCCTTTGGCAGAACGGGGGCAGGGATCTCCCAGGGGTGGAGTCGTGGTCTGACTGAGGGCTCTCCACCCTTGGATTCGCCTTCTCGGGAAGGATGGGGCGGCTAGCCCAGGTGGCCCGCCCCACCGCTGGGTTCTGGCATTCCGGAGATGCCCCTTCCGGATGCACCGACGCCTGTGGCGGCTGCTGCTGCATCGCCTGTACGGCCTCGACGAGGCCCTTGACCTGCTGCGCCAGCAAGTCAAACTGCTCCGCACCGACCGCCGTCGCCGGAGGGGGAGGAGGAGCTGGCTGAGAAACGGGAGGGGAGGCCGGAGCCTGAGATCTTGCCGCGGAGGCCGTGGACCGCCGGGTGGACGCCCTGCGCGGAGGCATCGGGTGCCGGTCTCGTGGGGGAGGATTAGGGGTAAATGACGGAGAGATGGCCGGAGGTGGCTCCGTTGAGCGCTCCTTCAAGAACAAGGGTGCTGCGAAGATACAAAGCCCTTCCTCTAGCGCCAATCCTGTTGGTGCAAAAATCCGCCTGCACCGGAGAAGCTGGAGTTGAGGAGGCCGCAGTCGCCGTCGGGACCTGCAAGGGAAGTCTAAACCGGAGGTGGGGTTGCTCCGGCAAGACCCTCCGACGCTCAAGTCAGTTCTCTGCCTCAACAAGAATGGAGTGCTCGAATGGAGAATTTAGCAGAGTTACGAGATAAGAGAAATGAGCTTAAAAAATAACGTATCTGAGTCCCCCCTTTTATAGGCGGGGGAGGCAACGGACTGATGGCGACGTGCGTAACTGCCTGGTAGTGGGCCGCCCATGGTCAGGGGAATTGATTGCGAAAGATAGTGGAGCGGACACGCGGGTATCACCTCGACTTGCCACGTGGAATCCGTTATGAAGGGTGGAGCAGCGTCCATCGTCAGGGGAACCGCATGGTACCCGTCGCAGGAGGTGGAGCAGGTTCGCGGCCATTTTGAGGGCCTGTCAGGGGGCGTGGATCTGTCGACTGAAGCTCGACAACGGTCGGAGCCATCGTGAGCGGAGCCCGGCTCCCGTAGGAGTCCGGGCGGAGCCGTTCTGATGTCGGCGGCGGAGCCCGGCTCCCGTAGGAGTCCGGGCGGAGCTGCATTTGCTGATGTCGTCGAAGCCCGGCTCCCGTAGGAGTCCGGGCGGGGCTGCACTTGCTGATGTCGTCGGTGGAGCCCGGCTCCCGTAGGAGTCCGGGCGGAGCTGTGCTGCAAACAAAGTCAAGGGTGAAGTCCAGCTCTCGTAAGAGTCCGGACTGAGCTTACCAGCAATTGATATTGAGAGCGGAGCCCGGCTCCCGTAGGAGTCCGGGCGGAGCTGTTTTGATGTCGGCGGTGGAGCCCGGCTCCCGTAGGAGTCCGGGCGGAGCAGCGCTTGCTGACGTCGTCGGAGCCCGGCTCCCGTAGGAGTCCGGGCGGAGCTGCACTTGCTGATGCCGTCGGTGGAGCCCGGCTCCCGTAGGAGTCCGGGCGGAGCTGTGCTGCAAACAAAGTCAAGGGTGAAGTCCAGCTCTCGTAAGAGTTCAGACTGAGCTTACCAGCAATTGATATTGAGAGCGGAGCCCGGCTCCCGTAGGAGTCCGGGCGGAGCTGTTTTGATGTCGGCGGCGGAGCCCGGCTCCCGTAGGAGTCCGGGCGGAGCAGCGCTTGCTGATGGCGGTGGAGCCCGGCTCCCGTAGGAGTCCGGGCGGAGCAGCGCTTGCTGATGGCGGTGGAGCCCGGCTCCCGTAGGAGTCCGGGCGGAGCTGCATTTGCTGATGTCGTCAGAGCCCGGCTCCCGTAGGAGTCCGGGCGGAGCTGTTTGATGTCGGCGGCGGAGCCCGGCTCCCGTAGGAGTCCGGGCGGAGCAGCGCTTGCTGATGGCGGTGGAGCCCGGCTCCCGCAGGAGTCCGGGAGGAGCTGCGCTGCAAACAAAGTCAAGGGTGAAGTCCGGCTCTCGTAAGAGTCCGGACTGAGCTTACCAGCAATTGATATTGAGAGCGGAGCCCGACTCCCGTAGGAGTCCGGGCGGAGCTGTTTTGATGTCGGCGGCGGAGCCCGGCTCCCGTAGGAGTCCGGGCGGAGCAGCGCTTGCTGATGGCGGTGGAGCCCGGCTCTCGTAGGAGTCCGGGCGGAGCTGCATTTGCTGATGTCGTCGGAGCCCGGCTCCCGTAGGAGTCCGGGCGGAGCTGCACTTGCTGATGTCGTCGGTGGAGCCCGGCTCCCGTAGGAGTCCGGGCGGAGCTGTGCTGCAAACAAAGTCAAGGGTGAAGTCCGGCTCTCGTAAGAGTCCGGATTGAGCTTACCAGCAATTGATGTTGAGAGCGGAGCCCGGCTCCCGTAGGAGTCTGGGCGGAGCTGTTTTGACGTCGGCGGCGGAGCTCGGCTCCCGTAGGAGTCCGGGCGGAGCAACGCTTGCTGATGGCGGTGGAGCCCGGCTCCCGTAGGAGTCCGGGCGGAGCTGCATTTGCTGATGTCGTCGGAGCCCGGCTCCCGTAGGAGTCCGGGCGGAGCTGCACTTGCTGATGTCGTCGGTGGAGCCTGGCTCCCGTAGGAGTCCGGGCGGAGCTGCGCTTGCTGATGGCGGTTCCGCCGTGGGTTCCAGCTGTGGGTATTTTATACCCAACAAGAAGGATGAAAAATCTTACTAGATCTATGAGGTAGAGGAGGTACTACATATACTGGCTCATCATGAAAAAATTATATAGGTCCTAGGACTCATTGTTCTTTAGAGACTCTCTCTTTGAGTTTGTCCTTCTACAATTTTCAAGAATGTAGCATGATTTCTCACAATCATATTGTGAACCACTGAGAAGAGAAAATGGCATCCCAAATCTTTTAGGATACCCCATGAACAAGCTCTCAACACCTATCCTTTAACTTGTCTGCCATACCATATCTCATATGATGTAGTGGAATCAACTTTAGAGAAAAATTAATTTAAATTTTAAAAATTAAAGTTTGTTCCTAAAGAAACAAAGGTTAAATCAGTGAAGTTCATAATGGATCAGACCATATCTTATACAATGCCATTCCTCCTCATAGATATCCCATTGAGTAAAAGTGTACTAGGAGGATTCTATTATGAAACTATGTCATTTTCTTGAGATAACTGTGAAATTCTCTATTTGGTATTGTGTCCTCGATCTAATCGAAGTATCTTAAGAATTTTTTTAGTTTACTTTTCTACTTCACATCTGAATTCTTTGAACCATCCAAAAGCTTCAAATTTATATCTCATATACATACCTATATCATGACTGATCATAGGTAAAGATAATGAAGTACAGATAATCTTTCTCATCTGACTCATCAAATAGGCCGTACACATCAAATGTGTATAAGGATAAGTATCGCAGTGGCTCTATTTCTTTGTCCCATAAAGGACAGCATGATCATTAATCCTCAAAGAGATGATTCACAGACTAGATATGACTCAATAGTCAATGAGCTCAAAAACTCATATTTTTTCAATCAATAAATTATTTGTTCTTGTTGGGTATAAAAATACCCTCAGCCGAAGTTCTCAACGGGATTAACCCTCACGAGTCTCCTCCGACTCTGGCAGTAGACAGACCTCGTTCGGACTCCTACGGGAGTCGGACTCCGCCCACAACTCCGACCGCAAGCAGACTCCGTCCGGGCTCCTACGGGAGCCGGGCTCCGTCACCAACTTCAACCACTGGTAAGCTTCATCCGGACTCCTACGGGAGCTGGACTTCGCCCCTGACTTTAATTGCAGGAAGACTCCGCCCGGACCCCTGCGGGAGCCGGGCTTCGTCCCCGACTCTGGCTGCAGACAGACCTTGTCCGGACTCCTACAGGAGCCGGACTCCGCCCACAACTCTGACCACAAGCAGACTCCGCTCGGACTCCTACGGGAGCCAGGCTCCATCACCAAATTCAACTGCTGGTAAGCTTCGTCCAGACTCCTACAAGAGCCGGACTTCGCCCCTGACTTTAATTGCAGGAAGACTTTGCCCGGACCCCTACGAGAGTCGGGCCTCGTCCCCGACTCCGACTGCAGACAGACCTCGTCCGGACTCCTACGGGAGCCGGACTCTGCCCACAACTCTGACCGCAAGCAGACTCCGCCCGGACTCCTACGGGAGCGGGGCTCCGTCACCAACTTCAACTGCTGGTAAGCTTCGTCCGGACCCCTACGGGAGCCGGGCCTCATCCCCGACTCTGGCTGCAGACAGACCTCATCCGGACACCTACGGGAGCCGGACTCCGCCCACAACTCCGATCGCAAGCAGACTCCGCCCGGACTCCTACGGGAGCCGGGCTCCGTCACCAACTTCAACTGCTGGTAAGCTTCGTCCAGACTCCTACAGGAGCCAGACTTCGCCCCTGACTTTAATTGTAGGAAGACTCCGCCCGGACCCCTACGGGAGCCGGGCCTCATCCCCGACTCCAGCTGCAGACAGACCTTGTCCAGACTCCTACGGGAGCCGGACTCCGCCCACAACTCCGACCACAAGCAGACTCTACCCGGACTCCTACGGGAGCCGGGCTCCGTCACCAACTTCAACTGCTGGTAAGCTTCGTCCAGACTCCTACGGGAGCCGGACTTCGCCCCTGACTTTAATTGCAGGAAGACTCCGCCCGAACCCCTACGGGAGTCGGGCCTCGTCCCCGACTCCAACTGCAGACAGACCTCGTCCAGACTCCTACGTGAGCCAGACTCTGCCCACAACTCTGACCGCAAGCAGACTTCGCCCGGACTCCTACGGGAGCCGGGCTCCGTCACCAACTTCAACTTTTGGTAAGCTTCGTCCGGACTCCTACGGGGGCTGGACTTCACCCCTGACTTTAATTGCAGGAAGACTCCGCCCGGACCCCTACGGGAGTCGGGCCTCGTCCCCAACTCCGACTGCAGACAGACCTTGTCCGGACTCCGACGGGAGCCGGACTCCGCCCACAACTCCGACCACAAGCAAACTCCGCATGGACTCCTACGGGAGTCGGGCTCCGTCACCAACTTCAACTGCTGGTAAGCTTCGTCTGGACTCCTACGGGAGCCGGACTTCACCCCTGACTTTAATTGCAGGAAGACTCCGCCCGGACCCCTACGGGAGCTGGGCCTCATCTCCGACTCCGGCTACGGGAAGACTCCATCCGGACTCTCACGGGAGCCGGACCTCATCCCCAACTTCGACTGAAGGAAGACTTCGTCCGGACTCTTACGGGAGCCGGACTCCGGGCTCCTCTCAAATGGATAGCTAACCACCCCTCTCCGCCAGACACTCCAGTCGAACTTCAGCCGACAGGTCTGCACTCCCTGGCGTGACGCAGCAACGGCCACGATCCTGCCCCACTTCCTGCGATGGATTTTGTGCGGCCCCATTGCTCCCTGGTGGGCCGCAGCAACGGCCACGATCCTGCCCCACTTCCTGCGACGGATTCCGTGTGGCCCCATTGCTCCCTGGTGGGCTGCAATAACGGCCATGATCCTGCTCCACTTCCTGCGACGGATTCCGCACGGCTCCACTACTCCCTGGCAGACCGCTATGATGCCCACGATCCTGCTCCGCTTCCTGCGATGGATACCGCACGATTCTTCCATCCTCTAGCAAGTCGTGACAATGGACGCCGCTCCACTCCCCGTGACAGACTCCACGTGGTGTGTCCCGGTGATAGCCACGATCCCACCCCACTACTTTTTGCAACAAACTCTCCCTGACTCTGGGCAACCCACTGCCAGACGATTACAGACATCGCTATCAGTCTGTTGCTCCCTCCGCCTATAAAAGGGAGACCCCAGATACGTTATTCTCTAAGCTCTCATTTTTATCTAGAAACTCTGCTAAAATTTTCGTTCGAGCACTCCATTCTTGTTGAGGCAGAGAACTGACTTGAGCGTCGGAGGGTCTTGCCGGAGCAACCCCACCTCCGGTTTAGACTTCTTTTGCAGGTCCCGGCGGCGACCGTGACTCCAGCTTCTCCGGTGCAAGCAGATTTTTGCACCAACAAAATTGGCGCTAGAGGAAGGGGGGCCTTGAACCTTCGCAGTACCCTTGTTCTTAAAGGAGCGCTCAACGGGACCGCCCCCAGGCATCTTTTCCGACATCCTTTCCACCTTCCTCCACTTGGTCTTTGCTCGATGCCTCCCCGCAAGGCATCCACGTGACGATCCACGACCTCCACGGCCAGATCTCAGGCTCTGACCTCACCTCCAGTTTCCCAACCTCCTCCTCCTCCGGCGACGGCGGTCGGCATGAAGCAATTTGATCTGCTGGCGCAGCAGGTCAGAGGCCTCACTGAAGCTGTACAGGCCATACAGCAGCAGCAGCAGCCGCAGGCATCAGTGCGCCTGGAAAGGGTGTCACCAGAATGCCAGAATCTGGCAGTGGGGCGGGCCACTTGGGCCAGCCGCCCCGTCTTTCCTAGGAAAACAAACCCAAGGGTGGAGAGCCCTCAATCGGATCATGACTCCACCCCTGGAAGATCCCTGCCCTCATTCTGCCAGAGGACCCTCGAGACTCGGAGTCGAGAGGATTTCCTAGATCGGAGACTCCAGGAGATGAACCGGTGGATCGAAGAACTCCGCCATGCTCCCCCCGCTTACGGTGAGGATATCTGCACTGACCCTCCCTTTTCTCAAATGATCATGTAGGAACTGATCCTGCCAAACTTCAAACTCCCTCAGTTCGAAAGCTACAACGGGACTTCAGACCCAGTTGATCATCTGGAAGCCTTCCGGATGATGATGCTGCTTCATGGTGCACCTGACGCCATCTTGTGCCGAGCCTTCCCTTCCACCTTGAAGGGAGCGGTGAGAAATTGATACTCGACGCTGAAGCCGGGTACCATCTTTTTCTTCGATCAGATGAGCCACCAATTTGTGGCCCATTTTGTCAGCAGTCGACGCCCTCGGAAGGGCTCGGAGTCCCTCATTAATATCAGGCAGAGGGAGGAGCAGCCCGGGGATCGGCCTCCAATCGGGACCATCGACTCCATCACCGGAGGGCCTCAAGGAGGAGCAGACCTTCCACGATCATGAAACTTGAGAAACCTGTAAATGTATCGCTTACGACTTTGCCCTGAATCTAAATTCCTTTCGACTTTGCATGTTCTTCTCATTTGGCATGGATTTGTTACGACTGGGGATAACCCCTTCAAACAGTAAAAACAAGGTCATATTAGGAACAGGAGGAGAACCTCATCCTAACATAAATAAAATGAAAGTCCAATTATCTTGAGATCGGATTGGGGGAGAGGCCCATATAACGGCCCTTAGGCGCCCCCATGGCCGTGTTAAGAAAGGAGGAGAACCTCATCCTAACATGAGCAAAGTCAAAGGCCCGGTTCTTTTAGACCGGATGGGGGGAGAGGCCTTACAACGCCCGAATGCGCCCCCATAGCCATGTCAGGAACAGGAGGAGAACCTCGTCCTGGCATGAGCAAAGTCAAAGGCCTAATTCTTTTAGACCGGATGGGGGGAGAGGCCTTACAACGCCCGAATGCGCCCCCACAGCCATGTCAGGAACAGGAGGAGAACCTCGTCCTGACATGAGCAAAGTCAAAGGCCCGATTCTTTTAGATCAGATGGGGGGAGAGGCCTTACAACACCCTAATGTGCCCCCACAGCCATGTCAGGAATAGGAGGAGAACCTCATCCTGACATGAGCAAAGTCGAAGGCCCGGTTCTTTCAGACCGGATGGGAGGAGAGGCCCTTGCGATGGCCCTAATGTGCCCCCGCGGTCCCGTTGGGAACAGGAGGAAAATCTCATCCTAACCTGAGCTGAGATCGACTATGTCAGGAATGGAAGGAGAACCTCATCCTGACGGTGACAAAACCCGGCCGCCCAACAAGATCGGATGAAGGGGAAAGGCCCCTCAGCGGCACCTCCACACTTCTATGCAACCCTGCGAAAGGCAAGGGGAGGACCCTCACTCCGAAAGGAGGGGGAAAATTAAAAAGGAAAGTGACAAACTACATCAGAAACTGATGAAGGATAAACTATGCCAAAGATGTAAGGAACCTCGTCTTAACAAAGATGGGAAGTTCCTACCAGGCACCCCCGACCTCTAAAAGGGCTCTCGACACAGGTCAAGAAAATAGCGACACCTTCGGAGTAATACGGAGATCGGACCACCAAGCTTGAGCCTACGGCCATGGACGACGAGGAAAGTAAATAAGCGTATCGACGACTGGGCACCTCCAAACGACGTCAACGTCGGACAAGTCGAACGACAAGAGAAGTTCGGTGGATGATAATTTAATACAATACGCAGACGAGGTAACACAAAATCCTTTTTTCATTCTATTTATAAAATATACACCACGAAGCCCAGAAGGCCAAAGGAAGAAAAGCAAAATGACAAAAGCGAGACAAAACAACAAAAGGGAAAATGCATACATGAAAAGATAGAAGGCCAAAAAGAGCCCTAGGGAAGCTCTACTCCTTCTGACCTAGAATTATCTGCTCCACCCCTTATCCAGGACTGCCTCAGATTCTCAACTTCTTCTTCTAGCTCTCTCTTTTTCAGCAGTGCATCCTGGAGCGCCCGATGAAGTCACTAGCTTTCGGTCTCCGCTTCTCGATGCCTCTTTCTCAGGACATCAGATTCAGCCTCCGCATTCGTGACGGCATGCTGCTCGTATTTTTGGATCTTCAATTACTGCATCTCAGCCGTCCTTTCCTCGAGGGCGACAGAAAGCCCTTCGACGGTTCCTCTTAGGGACTGGAGTTCATTAGAATCTCGAGCAAAAGTAAGCTGAGCCCTGTCAGCCAGCTGCCTCTGAAGACGGGTGACTTCATCAGCCGCCACCCTGAGTCTCCCTTTATACCCATCCACCTGCCTACGCCAACCGGCCCGATGCACGTCGTAGCTCACCTCGGCATCCTGAAGCTGCTATTGAAGGTCGGAGACTTTCTTCGACCACTCCCGATCACCGTCGGCCCGAGCCAAGAGCCGGGACGAACTTCCTTCCAGCTGGCCAATTCTCTCCTACGCAGCTGACAGTTCCACCCTGAGAGAGCTGATCTTGGCAGCTTGAGCCCAAATTTGATCGCTGGCACTCTTCTTGTGTTCCTCAAGCTCCTTCACGAAGTCCGCCTTCCTCCGGCTATACTCCATGATCCCCTTCACGTGGAGATTTCGGAAGTGGGTGGCCTCCGAGGTGGCTTCAGAGTAACCCTCCCTTAACCTGTGAAGGTCGCCTTCCATCTTCTTCGACCTTTTTGTCGCATGAAGAACCTCCTTCTTCAGCCACTGGATCGTGGACTTCAGCGGGATCCCCTGGGGCAGGGGAAGTGTCTTGGCAGGACACTGCCATCGAGAGACAGAGGCGTCAAGGCGCGTCTCATTGCAGAAAGAAAAATAAAAAGGGGGGAAGGGGGAGAAGAGAAGCCATCCACGGTGAGAAATTCAACTTTATTGATTGAATGATTTTTGAAGATAAAAAGGAAAAAAAAATTGCAGTAAAAGAAAGATACAAGGTCGGAGGTCTCAGACCTCAGAAGCAGGAGTTGGAGAGCTTGGTGTTCCTGGAGGGGGGGCTGCGGCAGCAGTAGCGGTAGGAGAAGGACCGACCTCATCCTCAGACTCCTCGCCCAAGAAGCTGAGGTCGAGCTCGAGAAATTTCCTGGCCACCTTCTCCTGGCAGAGCTCGAACCCCTTGATGAATGCTTCTTGGCCGAACCTGACGTTCAGGTCCCTCATCTCTGTGGAGGTCTTGAACTCCTCCACTGCAAGAATCCTGGCCTCCGAGACCAGGACCGGAATCTACTCCGCCAAGTTGGTGACCTCGGCCTCCGCCTTCCTCACCGTCTCCTCCGAGGTCTGCCTCTCTTCCTCCCGGGCCTGCTTTTCTCTCTCCAGGGCCTCCTGGAGGGAAACTACTTCGGTTGCCTTTTCTTTGAGGCGAGCAACCTCGGTCTAGCGGCGCTCCTCCACCTGGATGGCATCCCTCCTCGCCTGGTTCGTCGCCTCAATATTGGCGAGGAGCTGGTGCCCAATCTGCAAGGGCGGCTAGGGGATCAGAACAAGGGTCGAATAGCCGGTTAAATAAAGATTTGTTTACCTCGAGAAAGGACCCTAGGGAGTCCCAAACCTGCTGCTCAGGATCGGCACAGTCGATCCTCTCGACGACTTCAGGCAGAATGCAGCCATCGATCAACCGCTTGATCAAATCCCTATCATTGAAGGGATTCTCCGGCTCCTCTTCGGAATCGAGGGACTCGTCAGCGGTGGCTCGGTGGCTACTCACCCTATGGGCCACCGACTTCCTTTTCCTCCCCCTCTCGCCTACGGGTGCCTCCATGGAGCGGACCCCCGAAACGGGAGCCCTAGTCGGCGGACTCCTTGAAGAGGCCCGGGGGGCCGTTGGTTCGGCGTCTGAAGGAATGTCGATCACGGGGGTCGCCTGGACAGGCGCGGCCAGGCTCGTCTCCTCCTTCCTGGCCTTCTTTGCTGATCCAGAGACTGCGGCACTTTTTCTTTTGTGGGCCTTGAGGCCCCTGGCGAGCATCCGTGCTGCTTCGACGTCCATTCCTAAAAAAAAAAAAAAAAAAAGGAGAGAGATCAGAAATCAATAATGGGATGAAAAAGGAAGGAATGGCATAAAAAAAAAAAAGAAGAAAGAAGAGAGAAGAAAAAGAAAGAAAAAGAAGAAGGACGAAGAAAAGAAGAGAAAGGAAAAGATGGAGTACTTGCAGGATCCTGGGGGCTCAGGCCGATGTTGAATAAAAATTGCTCCCTCAGAAGGATGGAAAGGAAAGGAGCGGAATAGTCAAGAAGCTTCCGGGCGGCCTGGAGGTCGTCCTCCCCCAGGCTGGGAGCCCAACGGACAGAGTCCCTCAGAGAGCCCCAAGGGGGCAGCCCCAGCCTCAAGGTCGGGCAGTGGACGAAGAGGTATTTCCCCTTCCAGTTGTGGATTGAAGAGGGGGCACCTTTCAGCAACCCCTTCTTGCCAAACTGAGGGGAGAAATACCACCAGTCCTTCGCCGAAGGATGACGCTTGAAGGTATAGAAATGCCTAAACAGAGAGAGGGACGGCTGGACCTCGACTACGTGGCAAAGGGAGAGAAACCCTATCAAAAACCTAAAGGAATTCGGGGCAACTGAAGCCAAAGAGATATCTAAGAACCAAAAGAGGGCGACGACAAAGGATGGAAGCGGAAGCCGGAGTCTGGCACAGAACGCCTCTTGATACAGGCAAAAACGATCGGGTGGGGGAGCGCTAGCCCGATCGGAGGGGAGGCAGCTCCAGGTCGTACTCCAGAGGAACTCCATACTGAACCCTTACCAGAAGTAGTTCATCCGGAGTCAGGGAGTAGGGAATGGCACCTAGTGCAAAAATCGGGCGGAGCCCCACCCCAGGTGCGGGTTCATCTACAGAATGGAGGACCTGGGGGATTGAGGCGAAAGAACTCCCGAAACCGCTGGAAGCGGAAGTACCGGAAGATATTTCCAACACCTCCAAATGAAAACCCTAAAGATCCCGAAGAAAATGGATGGGACAAAGGATGAGAGGTCACAGGAGACTAACTCAGAGGAATACGACAGAAGAAAATGACAAAAAAAAGGCCCCTAAATGGCGGGAAGAAAAATGAAGGTTCTGGGACTAACCTAGATCACTCTGAGGGATGCAGAGGGGCAAGGACAGGGATGACTCGAAGAATGCCTATGGCCCAAGAAGATGCCAAGAGAATCAGGACTCTCGAAGAAAGGGCAGATACCGATAGAACTCTCAAGCAAAATAGGGCCTTTAAAGGCAGAAGGATGGGTTTAAATAGACTCTGGGATCTGGCATCATAATGATTGCGAATCCCCCCAGACCGGCCTGCGCTCGACACGTGTCCCACTCACTACGGCAGGCGGCTAAAAGCGGCTGACGGCTGACAGAGCCATTACTACATCGTACTTGGGCCAATGTACCAGCAGGAATATCGAAGGGTCCCTTCGTATCACCCCGATTCGAAAAGACTCCAGCACGCGCACATTTAATGCCAAAATATCTGAGGGCGGCCGCGCACAAGATTAAAGGGGGCAACTTCGGCTGTGCAAACCTCTTTGTACTTCCTTCATTCGAAATTCAAACTCGAAAGTAGGGGGACTGGTGTTGGGTATAAAAATACCCTCAGTCGAAGTTCTCAACGGGATTAACCGTCACGAGTCTCCTCCGACTCCGACTGCAGACAGACCTCGTTCGGACTCCTACGGGAGCCGGACTCCGCCCATAACTCTGACCACAAGCAGACTCCGCCCGGGCTCCGTCACCAACTTCAACCGCTGGTAAGCTTCGTTCGGACTCCTACGGGAGCCGGACTTCGCCCCTGACTTTAATTGCAGGAAGACTCCGCCCGGACCCCTACGGGAGCCGGGCCTCGTCCCCGACTACGGCTGCAGACAGACCTTGTTCGGACTCCTACGGGAGCAGGACTCCACCCACAACTCTGACCACAAGCAGACTCCGCCCGGACTCCTACGGGAGCCAGGCTCCGTTACCAACTTCAACTGCTGGTAAGCTTCGTCCGGACTCCTACGGGAGCCGGACTTCGCCCCTGACTTTAATTGCAGGAAGACTCTGCCCGGACCCCTACGGGAGCCGAGCCTCGTCCCTGACTCTGGCTACAGACAGACCTCGTCCGGACTCCTATGGGTGCCGGACTCCGCCCACAACTCCGATCGCAAGCAGACTCCGCCCGGACTCCTAAGGGAGCCGAGCTCCGTCACCAACTTCAACTGCTGGTAAGCTTCATCTGGACTCCTACAAGAGCCGGATTTTGCCCCTAACTTTAATTGCAGGAAGACTCCACCCGAACCCCTACGGGAGCCAGGCCTCATCCCCGACTCCGGCTGCAGACAAACCTTGTCCGGACTCCTACGGGAGCCGGACTCCGCCCACAACTCCGACCACAAGCAGACTCCGCCCGGACTCCTACGGGAGCCGGGCTCCGTCACCAACTTCAACTGCTGGTAAGCTTCGTCCGGACTCCTACGGGAGTCAGACTTCGCCCCTGACTTTAATTGCAGGAAGACACCGCCCGGACCCCAACGGGAGCCGAGCCTCATCCCCGACTCCGGCTGCAGACAGACTTCGTCCGGACTCCTACGGGAGCCGAACTCCGGCCACAACTCCGACCGCAAGCAGACTCCGCCCGGACTCCTACGGGAGCCGGGCTCCATCACCAACTTCAACTGCTGGTAAGCTTCGTCCGGACTCCTACGGGAGCCGGACTTCGCCCCTGACTTTAATTGCAGGAAGACTCCGCCCGGACCCCTACGAGAGCCGGGCCTCGTCCCCGACTCCGGCTGCAGACAGACCTTGTCCGGACTCCTATGGGAGCCGGACTCTGCCCACAACTCCGACCACAAGCAGACTCCGCCCGGACTCCTACGGAAGCCGGGCTCCGTCACCAACTTCAACTGCTGGTAAGCTTCGTCCGGACTCCTACGGGAGCCGGACTTCGCCCCTGACTTTAATTGCAGGAAGACTCCGCCCGGACCCCTATGGGAGCCGGGCCTCGTCTCCGACTCCGGCTGCGGGAAGACTCCGTCTGGACTCTCACGGGAGCCGGACCTCATCCCCAACTTCGACTGAAGGAAGACTTCGTCTGGACTCTTACGGGAACCGGACTCTTGGCTCCTCTCAAACGGATAGCTAACCACCCCTCTCCGCCAGACACTCCTGCCGAACTTCAGCCGACAGGTCTGCACTCCCTAGCGTGATGCAGCAACGGCCACAATCCTGCCCCACTTCCTGCGACGGATTTTGCGCGGCCCCGTTGCTCCCTAGTGGGCCGCAATAATGGCCACTATCCTGCTCCACTTTTTGCGATGGATTCCATGCGGCTCCACTACTCCCTGACAGACCGCTATGATGCCCACGATCCTGCTCCACTTTCTGCGACGGATACTGCACGATTCTTCCATCCTCTGACAAGTCGCGACAACGGACACCGCTCCACTCCCCGCGACAGACTCCACGTGGCGTGTCCCGGTGATAGCCACGATCCCACCCCACTACTCTTCGCAACAAACTCCCCCTGACTCTGGGCAGCCCACTGCCAGACGGTTACAGACATTGCTATCAGTCTGTTGCTCCCTCTGCCTATAAAAGGGGGACCCCAGATACGTTATTCTCTAAGCTCTCATTTTTATCTAGAAACTCTGTTAAAATTTTTGTTCGAGCACTCCATTCTTGTTGAGGCAGAGAACTGACTTAAGCATCGGAGGGTCTTGTCGGAGCAACCCCACCTTCGGTTTAGACTTCTTTTGCAGGTCCCGACGGTGACCGCGACTCTAGCTTCTCCGATGCAAGCAGATTTTTGCACCAACACTTCTCATATATGACCTAGCCAAAAGAACCACCTTTATACTTCAGATTTATTTGGTTTCTGAATCTCTTTGATCTAATAGCATTCATTGTTTGCTCAAATAAGTTCACATATCCATCAACATGCAAATATTAGAGAACTAAATTCAAAATGGTAATCGTCAAGATTAGATGCCCATGGCCACAGTGCAACTCTTGCCCCATCACCGACTCAAAAGAGTCACTTCACCTTTTATTAACTCTCTTCCTTTTCTTAGACCCTATATTGAAGTACATAACATGCACTAGAGTCTAATACTCAACTGAAAGAAGAAAAAATCGTAAGATCAATTTTGAGCAATTTGACATATCTTCCAAAGATGTGTCTATATCTCTTTAGGTTTTTTAGGTATGTACCTCTGAACTTTTTAAGGTCTCTTTAGTTACCAACATATTGACCAATTCAGTTAAGGTGCTATATTATTTATTCATATAATAGTTTCACAAAATAGCCATATGAATCAAGGATTGCATGATCAAATCCACTAATAATTCTTTATGCATGATCACATCGAGCTTTTCAAGCTCTTCAATATCCTTGATCATTGTCAAACAATGATCATAGACAAACTACCCATCACGCATCTCATGCGCTGTGCGACTCTGATCATCTCACAACTGTTACAGATGAATCAGCTTGTCGTTGACAGTCTACATGTCCTTATGTACACATTGGAGTTATCAACCATGTACTCCAATTCATAGCACCTAATCTAATTGTCAATGTCTAACTATTCGTTAAGTATAGCTCGTTGACTATGGATGGGATAAGCTGATGACATAGGGTTAACCTGGTCAAGAACATGGCTTAATTTCTAAAAGGTAAAACTATTCTTAGATTTCTGAGTCAGAATATGTAATTAGTTTCGATTAAGTGGTTGATATCTAGGATTCGAGATAGAGAGTTGAAAGCTGACATAATTAATCACAGAGAGTAAAGATTTAATTAGATGATTGTTACTTATAAAAGTTTGTTCTAGGGACTTTAAAAATAAATAAAGGCTCTCACTAATTTTTTGAGTCTCTCACACTCTTCGGATGGAGAAACAAAAATCCTAATGCGACAAGTGGTTCTAATGGGTGATGCGGTTCCATCGATGTACGGTATCTCACCTAATAGTTATTGATGAAACGTACACTAATGGATGGATAACTCTTTATCTAGATGCTTCTACAAGCATGTTATAATGATTTGGTCTCTAAGTCCTGTGGCCTCACCTAATAGTTATTGGCACATTTCTTAGTTATGTCCGACCCACCATTCATCAGCGAGCATAAAGCTATCATTGAGACCCTTACCTAATAGTTATTAGGCCTAACTCTATCTTTACCTTAGCACATCTAATACCAATAGAGTGGTTGTGCCTTCTCGATGCAACTGAACTATTGTAACCAGTTGAAGATGATCAATGTCAGAAAAGGCACCAACATCTCTGCAATGATGGAAGGCCGATAGACTTAATATTTAGTGAGGAGATTTAGATTTAGATCTCTTCTAATAGTTACATACATCTGATATAGATGACTAATCTAGTTTAGATTAGCACATCATCTCATGTGTAACCAACCTAGTCGGCATGGGTGAACTCGAGTCAACAAGTAACCTAATACAAAACATAATCTCTTAAAATGATCAGGTAAGTGAAGATGAGTGGAGGTCCCCCTATTGCTCTTCTTAGACATCAACGAATTGGCCAGGTCAAACAATGGAACCAATTAAAGAACCACCATATAAGACTTGTCTTAGACATCAAATTAGTTGATTAGAATCGATAAGATTAACTTATAGACCCAGGCTCGAACCGCTGAGCCAAATTCGATCTTGATTTAATCAATTCACATCACATGTGAATCAATTTGATCAACTATAACTAAACTCAATTTTGAGCCCCTTTGACTTAATCTCAACTAACTTTTGATAGATTTGATCAATAACTCAATATCAGAAAGGGTTCAAGCCTAATCCAATCTATCACCCTACTTGTAGTTTAGTCTCTATACTTAATTTATTCAACTTATACCCAAAGTCCATGTTTTATGCATTGAAATTTAGATCTTAAATTCATAATTTTAGATCTTATAATTTGGAATCTTAATTCTCAATTAAGTACATTATGTATATAGGTTTAAGTTTAGATCTTGAAATAATTTTTGATCTAAACTATTTATATTGTATCTCATATAATTTTGCTATCTACAAAATCGAGTTGACTTATCCTGGTATTTGAGTTGACTCATCATAATGAGACAACTCAACACTGAGATAAATAGAAATCTATAGACCCAGCCTATAATATTGAGTTGGCTCATTAGCAAATAAGCTGATCCGTCAGGGTCTCGAGTTGACTCCAACAAAAATAAGTCGACTCACCAAGCACTCGAGTCGATCTGAACAAGAATCGAGTCGACTCCATATGTGTGCCAGTCACAATTTCATAGTTTCAGCAAACAAAATCTAGAATTTTGGATCAAAAATTTTGCAAAAATTAAATTTTATATCAAGTGTCAAAAATTATATATCACATATGTCATGATCTAAAATATATATCTTAATACATGCATAAATAGATCTAAATATAAAATATGTATTATATATAATTTTTCATTCACTATTCATCTTCATAGAAAATATCACAATCAGTATCCCTACACGTCATAAGAAAAATCCATCGAATGGGCAAGAGAGGGATTTTAATCCCTTCTTCCTCTTATGGCCAAACGGCCATGGTGATTACCCCAATTCGATTACTAAACTACTAAGAGATTAATCTAACATATCACATATATAATTAATTAAACTTTAGATCTAATTATCTTTTACATGTTAGACATATAAACAATAATTTAAATCTATGCATGCAAGCATATATCGCATATATGAAATAATTTTAGCAATTATACTAGATCCAAATTAGACCCTAATTAATGTATTCAGATCTAAAATTAATTTTAGATCTAAATTACTCATGATTTATTCAGATCTAAAATAATTTTAGATTCAAAATAATCCTGTAATCATATTACAATATGCAAAAATTTTAGATGTATCATTAATTAATGTTCTACATCGTTCTAGGATAATCTTTCAGTATAATAGGATTATGTTAGGGTAATCTTATTTCAAAATGATGTCTAGCATCTAACTAATCTTCAGTTCTAATTTTTACAAATTAGATTTTAGATCTGAGGGTTTCATGTTCATATTAGAACTAGCTTTGATACCACTATTAGAAAATATTATAGTTTCATGCGTGTAGTTTAAAAATTTTTAACATTACATAGATTTATGTATACAGCGAAAGCAAATTAAATTAAAATATTTTTAATTTAAATTCACAAATCAGATCTCATCTATAAATCATGTGCTGGATCTTGATACGAATATGTCACCATGATCTGAAATCTGAAAACAAATATAAAAGACATCAGAAGAAAAATCGAAGATTTGATCTCCATACCTTTGGATCCTACGGATGTCCAAGGTTAGAGTCGTAGCCGCACAAGCATCTAACCTCTACTGGTATCCACATAAAAATGTCTGATCAGAGCACTGATGCCATCGGTGTGCTAGCACCTTGCAGGCCTCACTCCTTAACTTTGGATTTGAATCCTCTTCTAGATCTCGAAGAAGATAAATGCTGCGTGAACCCTTTCACGTAGATCTGATGGGATCTGAATCATACCACTAAGAAAAGAAGAAGAACTTTTTTTCTTCTCTTTCTTTCTCTCTCTCTCTTTTCTCTCTTTAAGATCTGATCTCATCAGATCATGGGGTGTGGAGGTCAAGAAAGGAGGAAGTGAGGCATTGGAAGAGAGATTTTTGTGGCAAGAAGGGAGCGCTTTTTATCTCACGCACACCTTCCCCCTCTTCTTATGTTTTGTTGCACAAAATTGTTCCCCATGCCCCAACCAATCCCTGATGCCCTAATAGATTAGATCTAATATGATCTTGCACATTAAGATCAAAAGGAAGGGATAAGATGTGTTGAGATAGGAGAAGTAGCAAGGAAGTTATCTCACACACAACTTTAGCACACGCCCACCTTTCCCAATATTTTTATCATAAAAAATAACATCCCACACCCATATCAGATCTTTATCTAATATATTTTTTTTTAAATTAAATTCAAAAAGAAGGATGAGTCAAAGGGGAGAGAGAATCTCAGATAAGGTGAGGCACCAACTATTGGCACCCCCTTATCATTCACATGCACAAAGAAAAAAGAAGATGCATCTTCATGCATCCCTCCTTCCTTTTCATGTGAGATCTAGAGAGAGAAGCTCAGTAAAATGGGCTTTAAGGGTTAGGTTTAATCTGATTCTTATTTGATTCCGATCGGATTCAAATCGAGTCCGAATCGAATCTAATTCGAAAAGACTGTCAAACCTGATCCAATTAGGATTGAAATTCAAATCTAATTTGGATAATTAAATCTAATTAGTATTAAATTAAACTTAATTAAATTAAATCTAATTTAAATTAATTTAGATTTGATCTATAATTTAATCAATCTCAATTAAATCATAACACTTATAATTAAGTCCCTGCGCTAACAATTAGCAGCTGCCAAAACTATAACACTTACAAATTAGTAGTTTTCAAAATTCAAACCATCAATCTGATTAATAATTCAAATATGATCCAAATCATTGATCAGATCATACTTCTTTTGTGTGTGACTCCTCAGGTTCTATTCTATCTGATAGTGAGACATACCATGATTTCCATCATAGTATCATCGAAACTCTTTTTGATAGACTGGAATGATTCCAACTCATCTTAATAAGGATCGTTGATCCGAAAATAATTCTATTGAGTTCTCATGATCCACCAATGATGTCTAGCATATGTAGTGACAATCCAGTAGAATAAAAAAATAAATCTCTAGGTACAATTATGTATGATACAATCTCTCTATCATGAGTCCTGACTAGACAGAAGTCATGAAGAACTCATCAAATTCTATCATCAGTCATATATCAGATTGGCTTGACTCGAGTTCTTCTATGAATCCATGAAAACTCTTTTTTAGTATTCATACTTACTCTAGTCAAAGATTTGGTAAACTTAGTCTTGCGAATCATATAGAACTACTTCTTTTCTATCCAGATCAAAGATTCTATCTAGGTGTATCTTACTCCAAACAGCGAATCTGTACCTACAATAGCCAATATACATAGTAAAGATCCGAATGGCTAGAGAACAAAGAAATGTACAATCAAACTAAGTAGCCTCACTATGAATAGCCAATATACCACAGGTCAAAGAATCGGTCATGCTACTACAATATCGAGAAAATCACTAACGAATGAGTAGACATCTAAGTCATTTATCATGTTGATCATACTCAATGCAAGTTATTCTCTAACAACCACCTATACTATCACCTCAGTGTCCCCACACTGCAAACTTGAGACACATCTACCCAGAAGAGAGGTAATCCATACACCGATCTTAAATAGATTGATCACCATCCTCCATGACGATCCTACGATTGGGAGCTTTTAGAAATTAACCATTAAATATATATGTCTGAAATTCTCAACACCTTGAGAATATATAAAATTATTTTTATTAATTTTTAGGATAAATCATTGACACATACACATGATTGATAATAAAAATTGCCTGATAAGTACAAAAGCAAACCCTAGAGAAATGTATGCATCAGCCAAGATTGGCTTCTAGGGCACTCATCTAACATATTGGCCAAGCAAGTGAGATTGGTGGGAGGGTCTGCCAAGGTCTACCTTAGACACTATCGAAATGGTCAGTAAGTGGACTGTCAATTAAAAATCATCGATCATATTATCACAATAATATTATCAAACTTATCTTGGACACCAATTGGTTTATCAGTTTCAATTTGATTTGTCTAAAAACTCAGATCCGACTACTGAGCTATGATTAGATCCATTTGGTGTAATCAAACTCATGGACTTTGATCAACTATGACTATTGAGTCTAATCAAGAGAAGACTTGATCTAATCTAATTCAACTCCTAGTTAGATTTAGTCAATTTCTCAATCTAGTCCATATTTGATTCTAATCCTAGGCCTAACCCAGTTAAATGACCTGATTTAAGCTAACCCATAGCCTTATGTCTTATGCAATACCTTTAGATCTTAAATTCATAATTTTAGATCTAAAATTTTAACTCTTAATTCTTAATTAAGTGTAAAAAATGAAATAATTTCATATGTAAACTCCTTTACATTAAAATTTATGTAAAATAATTTTATCTAAAAGTTTGAGTTGACTCACCCTGAGACAAACAGAAAATAATTTTTTGAGTCCGTACAATTTGGGTCGGCTCAACATAGAAATCAATTTTTGGATCTGCAAATCGAGTCAGCTTATCAACAAATCGAGCTAGCTCGAAAGGGTCTCGAATCGACTCCAATCAAATTGAGTTGACTCAGCAGGCTAATCAACAACTCCTTGCTAAATTTTATATCAAATATTTTGCATAAACAGTTTCAATGTTTCAGATCAAATCGTAGGGTTTTGAATTTAGGATTTTGTACAAAGCAAGTTTTAGGTATGAATTCTACAAAAGATATCTAACATATCTAACAAATCAAAACAAATCAAAAACACATATCTAACATATGTAACATAGGATCTAGATCTAAAACATGAAACACATGCAATTTCTATTTGTGGTTCTTCTTCATGGAACATTACAGTGGCATCCCAACACGTCATAAGAGAATTCCATCGAGTGAAAAGAGAAGGTATTTAAACCCTACTTACTCTTATGATTGGATAGTCAAGTGATGCACAATTCGAGTACTAGGCTACTAGGACATGTAATCTTACATATCATATATATAACATGCAAAAATTTAGATCTAATCTAAATCACTTCAGATCTGATCACTACTTTAGATCGCATCTAAATCAGATCGGAAACATCTCATGCTTCTCTAATATCAGACCAAAATCAGATATTAAATCAAAAAATAAATCATAAATCTCTTTAGATCTTATCTAAACTTATTTATGATTTAAGTATCTAGATCAGCACGTACTAGGATATCTTTTTTACTGTAACTTCTTATAGCAGGACAACCTTATAATAAGTACATGCGATCTAAATTAATTATTTTCAGATCTTGATGCATACAAAATTATGTCAAAAAGAACCTATGCTCTGATACCATTTGAAGGAAAGCTTGGACAGTTCATGTATGCATTTTAAAATTTTCATACAGTGGAAGCAATCAAGATTAAACTATTTAATCTACCATACACTAGATCTAATCTACAACTGTCTACGCATGGATCTTATGAGATAAAACATGCATGCATAATCTAAAAATAATATTTAAAATATTAATCTAATCTAATATATAATAAAAATTTGATTTCTATATCTGAGCATGGGTCAAAGATCACCGTAGCCGAAGATCGAGGGATTGTATGTTGCTCACAGCTGCACATATGTCCGATCTTACAGGTATCCACACGAAGCACGATCAGATCGACCTCCTTGGAGTGCTAGCTCCTTGTAGAGGCCCTTTGTGGTTGATCAATGAAGGAAGAAGAGGTTGGTGGAAGAAGGCAAGGGAGAACTCCTCTCTTGATTTTTCTCTTACCCAAACCCTAGAACCCCTCATCCTAAGAGGAGACACCTCTCCTTAATTTTTCTCATGCCCAAAAGGAGATGCCCTATTTCTGAATTTTTTTCAAAAAACCAGCAACTCCTCACATCCACAAAACCCTCTTGATTGGCATGGACTAGGGCGTATAGGAGTTTGAGGGCCATCCAACTCTTGGACGCCACCTCTTAAAATATAGGCATCTAAGAGGAGAAAACCTAATGCCCACAAGAGGAGACCCTCTCCCTTTATTACACACCCTACTCAGATATGACACCCTCCACATATGTTTCATGAAGAAACAACCTTTCTCATGGTGGTTTTGTGGCACAAAACAAAGAGGTGGTGGCAAGGAAGTTTGGTTAAGATCCAACTGGATCTTAATAAAAAGTCCCATTCAAATCAAATTTGAACTTTCTTTTTAAACCAGATTTTATCCCTTATATGAGGCATTAAAAAGAGGTGACAAATACCTTTGGGCATGGGAATTTTTCATGCTAAAACCATTTTAGTGTGAGGAAGGTAGGCATCATGAGATAGGGTGGTGCAAGGGAGAAGTCCATTGCTTTTGGATGCTAGGTAGTTTCCTATTTTGGATCTGTTGCTCCAAGAATTGATTTTGATGATCGCAAACCATTTGAGGAGACTACTAATGAGTTTTTTATTTTTAAAAAAAAATTTATAATATTTTAGATAGTCCAAAAGATTGGATTTGAAAAGCTTCATTAAGTGTGCCAAAGTTGAAGTTTCTGCAAGTTGGAGAAGTTTTCGAAGCCTTTTGAGAGTGTCAAATTATTTGAATTTATTTGAGATATTTAAAGTATTCTGATAAGTTTCAGACCTTAAATATATAAAAAATTAGGTTGGCACAAAATGGGGCGATCCATCTGGGTCATCCCCTTTCATTGGTAGCCGGTATGCGTCATCTTGGCTCATGGCACACAGTGGGATGACCCACTTGGGACGACCCATGCAGTGGGACGACCCACTTGGGATGACCTTTGAGACCAAAACAGAAATCTGAACTTTCTGTCTGAACAATTGGGATGCCCTATGGGACATCCCATTGCTAGTGGAACGCCCCATGGGACATCCCATTCCTGCGAGCATGCGCAACGGCTAGTTTTCAGTCCATTTTTTGTGCATTTAATGTATATCAAATACTCTCCAATGACTCTAAACCAATATTAAGACATTTCAAATATAAATAATGACTATAAATACTCTCTTGAAGTGAAAAATATAAGTTTGCAAGCATTCAAAGCTCACATCCGAGAAAAGTTCAAAAATCCTAAAAGAGAGGAAAAGAAGTGATCAATCAACTCACCAACCACTCTCCAGCTGCAATCAAGTGTGTAAATCTATTGAGAATATTAGCAAAAGCTTCTTTCCCTTAAGTATTATATTTTTATTACATTTATTGTGTTCATTTAAAGAGATTTTGTACTGAAATTTTTGTACCCTATTTTTCTCACATTGTATTTTGAGTTTTTGAGTTTTGGGAGATTTCAAAACTCAGTTGGATTGATCCGAACCTAAAATCAGATTGTTGAGAGTTAGCTTGTATTCAAAAAATAAGTATTCTTACTTGGATAGCAAGGATCGGGGTTATCCGATGTGTTGTATTTTTGAAATTATTTTAGTGGATTGAATTCTCAAGTAGGACTTAGAGAGTAGATGTAGGTACAAGGTTGGCATCGAACCACTATAAATTCTTTATGTTTCTTATACTTTCATCTCTTTACTTATTTTTTATATTTTATATTTGCTTACCTATCTTTTGTGTTTGATTTCATTTTCATTGCAAATTAACTCACTCTACTCATCACCTTAGCACATTACTTAAGAGCACTAATCTTAAAAATTTTAAAAAGACCCAATTCACCCCTCCTCTTGGGCTTCATATCTGGCAACAAGTGGTATCAGAGCCTGGTGCTCTAGCCCTTGCTTGATTTAACCATCAAGAGCCAAAGGTCTATGGTAGCCCAATTTGGCACATCCCTAGCCAAGGGGCCATCCACAAACCGACCTCCACTTTTCAATAGGTCAAACTACACCTATTAAAAAGCTTGGATAAGAATTTTTATTCAAGTACTTGACATAATTTATGAAATATTATAGTAAATAGACCACACACATCCATTAAATTGATTGATGGTGTGTCTCTCCCTAAGTCGGATGGTGAATGGGATGAATTTGATAAGAAAATGGCTCAGCGCAATGCTAAAGCCATGAAATTTTATATTGTACTTTAAATATAAATAAATTTAATTATATTTTTACTTGAATTCAGCTAAAAAAATTTGACATAGATTAGAAATTACACATGAAGGCACAAACTAAGTAAAAGAGTCTAAAATCAATATGCTTGTGCACAACTATAAATTATTTAAAATGGAACCTGAAAGTTAATAACTCAAATGTTCACTCATTTCACTGACATCATAAATGATCTGAAAAGTTTAACAAATTTTATTTTAACAGTGATCTTGTGAGAAAAGTACTCAGATCTTTACCAAAATCATGGGAGGAAAAGGTCACTACAATCCAAGAAGTCAAGGATTTAAATACTCTACCATTGGAGGAGCTACTTGGATCCCTCATGACTCACGCTGACCATGAAGCAACACTCTAAGAAGGAGATCAAAAGAAAGAAGACTATCACTCTCAAGTCGACATCTCATGAAGAAGCCAACCTGTGCCTTATGGCACATAAAAATAAGGTAACTCTCGAAACTCAAAATAAATTTTTTATGATGAACTGCAAGAAGCTTTTCATAAACTTTTGGATGATCAAAAAAAATTAAGAATAAAAATTAAAAATTAAAAATTAAAAAATCAAATTTTAGCTAAAGAAAAAAAAAAGTTGATAGCAAAAATTAAGAATTAGAAATAAAGAATCAATCTCTATTAAAAAAAAATAAAATTTTAAGCCTAACGAAACTCTTATAAAAGAAAATCAAAAACTAAAGGAAGAGGTAACCAAGTAAAATCTATAGTTGATAGATTTACATTAAGTTCAAATAAACTTCAGATGATCATTGATAGTCAAAAAGCTGTATATAATAAAGCTGGACTTGGCTATAACACTCTTAAAAAATAAAAATTTTTGAAAAATATTTTTATCAATGCATCTATAAGAAAATTATCAAATATTATTTATTTTAAATATGTCAAAGTAGGATATAAAGCTTATTCATGTTATCAAATAAATTTGATGATAGAAATATTAAGAAAATATGAGTTCCAAAAGAAACTATTGTGACGAACCCTAAATGACCCAAGTTAGCTTGGGTACCTAAGGTTAAAACTTGACTTTATGTGTACAGATATGTCTTGCATCCCAAGCAACAAAATGAAAGTGATATCTTGATAGTGGATGCTCAAGACACATGACTGATGATGAATCTCAATTCATCATATTAGAAGCCAAAAATGGAAGATGGTCACCTTTGGAGATAATGGCAAAAGAAAGATCATTGATATTGGTAACGTTGGTATCACTCCCTCTACTTGTATTGAAAATGTATTACTTGTAGATGATCTTAAGCATAATCTTTTAAGTATTAGTCAATTATCTGATAAAGATTACAAAATAGTTTTTAAATCATCTATGTGCATTGTAACCAGTTCCTTTGATGTTAGTATTAGATTCATTGGACATAGCATGGCAATATATATATGGTTGATTTGGATAATCTCTCTATACAAAACATACAATGCCTTGTGGTCATGAATGCTAAAATTAATGAAACTAGTTGGCTTTGGCACCGTAGGCTTGCACATATTAGTATGCACACACTTTCTAAAATTATTAAAAAGAATTTGATTTTTGGTTTGCCAAAAATTAATTTTGACAAAAATAAAATTTTTGATGCATATCAATTAGGTAAACAAATAAGAATTTTCTTTAAATCTAAGAACATTGTTTTAACTTCTAAACCTTTAGAACTCTTACATATGGATTTATTTGGTCTTACAAGAATAACTAGTCTAGGAGGTAAAAGATATGATTTTGTAATTATTGATGATCTTTTGCATTTTGCTTGGGTTTTAGTTTTAGCATCTAAGGATGAAGTATTTTCAGCATTCTCTAAGTTTTATTGAAATATTTCGAATGAAAAAGGTTTACCAATTATTTCTATTCGTAGTGACCATGGCACTGAATTTAAAATAATGAATTTAAAAATTTTGTGACGAAAAAGATATAGATCATAATTTTTCAGCACCTAGAACACCACAATAAAATGAAGTTGTAGAGAGAAAAATGAAATCCTAGAAGAAATAGTTCATACCATGCTATGTGAAAGCAAACTCTCGAAATATTTTTGGACAGAGGTAATTAACACAGCATATTACATTTTAAACCATGCTTTAATAAGATCAATTTTAAAAAAAAACACCTTATGAACTATGAAAAGATAGAAAACCTAATATAGGCTATTTTTATATTTTTGATTGTCAGTATTTTATTTTAAATAATGGCAAAGATAGCTTAGGTAAATTTGATGCTAAATTTGATGAAGCTATCTTTCTTAACTATTCCACTTTAGCAGAGCTTTAGAGTATTTAATAAAAAAATACTAGTAGTGGAAGAGTCAGTTCATGTAGTTTTTGATGAAACTAATGATCTTCCATTAAAAAAGAGAGAGGAAGCTGATGATGTAGGTATCATAGAAGATGGAATAAAGAACTCACCATCAATGACTCAAATGAGTAAAACAAAGATCAATTGGATAAAAAATATGAGGATAAAAGCATCAATGATCAGAACATTCAAGAACAACCTCAAGATACAGGTAATCTTCCAAGAAAATGAAGGTATGTCCATAATCACCCCAAAGAATTAATAATTAGTGATCCAGCATAAGGAGTAAGAACTAGATCCTCTCTTAGAGATATTTGTAATTATGTAGCTTTTATTTCACACCTAGAACCTAAAATAATAGATGAAGTTGAAAAGATCATAACTGGATAATTGCCATGCAAGAAGAACTAAATTAATTTGAAAAAAATAATGTATGGACACTGGTTGCTAGACCTAAAAATCATCCCATAATAGGAACTAAATTGGTATATAAGAATAAATTAAATAAAAATAAAAATATAATAAAAATAAAGTAAGATTAGTTGCTAAAAGATATAATCAAAAAGAAGAAATTGATTTTGATAAAATATTTGCTCTTGTTGCTAGACTAGAAGCCATAAGAATGCTACTTGCTTTTGCCTATTTTATAAACTTTAAATTGTTTCAAATGGATGTTAAAAGTGCTTTTCTAAATGGTTATATTGCTAAAGAAATATATGTAGAACAACCTTTTGATTTTGAAAGTCATAAATTTTTAGATCATGTATTTAAGTTAAACAAAATATTATATAGTTTAAAACTAACTCCTAAGGCTTGGTATGAAAGATTAAGTAAGTTCCTATTAGAAAATATTTTTTAAGAGAAAAAGTTGATACAACTTTATTTATAAAAAAAAGATAAAAAAATTCTAATTATACAGATATATTTGATAACATTATATTTGGGTCTACTAATGAAGATTTATGCCAAGAGTTTGCCAAGCTCATGCAGGGAGAGTTCGAGATGAGGATGATGAAAAACTCACTTTCTTCCTCGGACTCCAGATTAAGTAAATGAAGGAGGGGATCTCCATCACCTAAAGTAAGTACACAAAAAAATATTAAAGAAATTTGGAATGAAGAGCTCAAAAATTATAACTATGACTCCTTCCTATAAATTAGAAAAAAATAAACATGGTAAAAATATTGATTTAAAACTCTATAGAGGTATGATAGGCTCTTTATTATATCTTACTACTAG
This sequence comes from Elaeis guineensis, assembly GCF_000442705.2. NCBI lineage: Eukaryota > Viridiplantae > Streptophyta > Magnoliopsida > Arecales > Arecaceae > Elaeis > Elaeis guineensis. The sequence goes on along the minus strand of NC_026007.2, from coordinate 10,966,665 downwards.
TAACCTGATATAATATTCAGTGTATGCATGTGTACTAGATATCAGTCAAATCCTAAGAAATCTCACTTAAGTACTATTAAGAGAATTTTTAAATACTTTAAGGAAACACATAACCTAGGACTTTGGTTCTCAAAATAATCTTCTATGGATTTAATAGATTACTCAGATGTAGACTTTGCTAGATGTAAACTAGATAGAAAAAGTGCTAGTAGAACTTACCAATTTTTAGGAGTGAACTTAATCTCTTTTTTAGCAAGAAGTAAATTCGGTAGCATTGTCTATGGTCAAGGTCAAATACATTGCAGTCGGAAGTTGCTGTGCTCAAATCTCGTGGATTAAATAATAACTCATAGATTTTGATATTGAACTTAAAAACATCTCCATAAGATGTGATAATACTAGTACCATCAATTTAACCAAAAATTCAATCCAACATCTAGGTCAAAACACATTGAAATTAGACACCATTTCATAAGAGAATATGTTCAAAATAATGATATAACACTTGAATACATAAATACTGAAAGACAACTAGCTGACATTTTCACCAAAGCACTAAATAAAAATAAATTTTATCAAATTAAAAGAGAATTTGGCATCTTAGACCCTTCTGCTTGATCTTCAATCATAATTTCACTCCTAAAATTCTTCTAGAATTTTTTGACTTCATTATCTTAATTTTGGGAGCCATCTAATTATTTTTTGAGATTTTTTCAAGATAATTAAAAATTATCAATGCCACTCAGATACCTTCTCAAATTTTTTTTGTTGAAATATTCAATCAAAATTCATACCAAAATTAATCTGGACTCCTCATGATCATCTCAACTCAATATGATCCATTTCATTTTTTTTTTGAATTTTTTTTATTTTTAAATATTTTTTCCATCACCTGATGCAACCCTAGATGGGGCATCCCATGGGACATCCCAATTGAACGGGTATGGGCTTTCTCATTTGAGCCAATCCATTTTTTGTTCCATTTAAAACCCTTTTGGAATGACTCAAACCCCAAAATCCTTTCTCTTCCTCTCATCCCAAACCTAAGAATGTTCTCTTAGATCTCCACCAACCATAAAACCTCACAAAACCTTAAATCATCATCCCAAACTCCTAAGCTTTATCTCTCTCTCAGATTTGTATCTCATATACAAAGTAGAGACAACTCTTTGGTTAGCACATCACATAGGCTACACACATCAAATGTGTACAAGGATAAGTATCTCAGTGGTTCTTTTCCTCTTGTCCCATAAGAGTAGCTTGATCATATTTCTCCAAAGAGATAATGCACAAACTAGATTTGACTCAATAGTCAATGACCCAAGCCCATATTTTTTTAGTTTGTTAATCATTTCTTCTCTAATATGACTTAGCTATAGGTTCCACATATACTTTAAATTTTATCTCAATTTTGAATCTCTCAGATCCAATGGCATTCACTGATTGCTCGAGTAACATGAACATGCAAATGATAGAGACTGTCTCTAAGAACTAAATCCAAACGATGATCGCAAAGGACAGATACCCATGGCCGTAGTAGCAACTGTTGCACTATAGCCAATTCAAGGGTTATTTCCTCAGCCCTCTACCTTCCCATCGACTCTATATTAGAGTCTGTAGCTCAACTAGGAGAAGAAATCGTAAGAACAGTATTGAGCAATTTTGACATACCGACTCTAGGTGTGTCTTTGTTTCTTTAGGCTCTCCAGGTATTTACCTCTAAACTCTTTCAAGATTCTTTTGTTATCAACACTTTGACCAATTCAGATAAAGTGTCATGTTGGTCTTTCATATGGTATTTTACCATAACCTATCCATATGAACTAATCAGGGATCGCAGGATCAAATCTATGAGCAATTCCTTATGCATGGTCATGTCGAGCCTTTTAAGCTCTTTAATATCCTCGATCATTATCAAATAACGATCCTAGACTGATTGCCCATCATGCATCATATGCACTGTATGACTCTGATCACCTCGTAATATTTGTAGATGAATCAACATATCATTAGTGGTGTACATGTACTCATGTATAGCACCTATCTTTATTGTCATTGTCCATTCACTCATCAAGTATAGCTCGTTGACTATGGGTTGGATGGGTTGTTAATATTAGAATAATCTGATAGAGAACATTACTTAATTTTCTAAAATTAAGAATAATTCTTAAGTTTGTAAGCCAGTTTGTGTACTCGATTTAGTTAATCGGTTGATATCTAGGATTCGAGCTAGAGGTTAGAAGCTAACACAATGAATAGCAGAGAGCAAAGATTCTAATTGGGTGTTTGTATTTATTTTATAATTTTATTCTAAAAATTTTTAGATGCAAAAAGAGACTCCCACTATTTTATCAGAACTCTCATACTCTTTGGGTGGGAAAACAAAAATCCTAATGCGATAATTAGGTTTCTAGTGGGTGCTGCGGTCCCACCGATGCCGTGCACCTCACCTAATAGTTATTAGTAACATGAATAAACACTGATGCATGGACAACTCTTTACCCAGATGCTTCTCTAAGTATATTACAGTCACTTGATCTCTGAGTCATGTGGGCTCATCTAATAGTTATTGCCCGTACTTCTTAGTTAAGTCAGACCCACCGTTCACAAGTAGGTGTAAAGCCATCATTGGATCCCTCACCTAACACTTATTGAGCCCAACCCCATCTTTATCCCACAGTAACTCTTTGCTAATAGAGTGGTTGTGTGTTCTCGATGCAACTGAACCACTGTGACCAGTCGAGAACAATCAATGCCGGTAGCACGCCCACATATCTACAACGGTGGAAGACCTTGGACTTAATATTTTATGGAGAGATTTGAATTTAGGTCTCATCTAATCAGTTATCACATGACTGATGTAATTGACATAGGCTAAATCAAACCACTAAGCAACCATATTTATGACTCAATCTTTCAAATTGGCTAGGTAAGTGGAGATTAGTGGGAGTCCCCCCGTTGAAATCTTTAGATACCAATAAATTGACCATGTAAGCGAATGAAATTAATTAAATAACTACCTTTCAATTACTTACCTTAGACACCAATTGGACAATTGATCAGAATTGGTTAGCTCAAGTGAATTGGGCTCAAATCAACAAGCCAAATTAGGTCCTTATGTTAATCGATTCTACATATGAGACTCAATCAATTTGATCAATAACAATTGTATGATCATTAACTTAACTGATCTAACTCAATTTAACACTTGACTTAGTTTAATCGATTACTTAATGGAATTAGACCCATATATCCCAAATCAAAAATCTTAGATGTAATCCTATTATATGACCTAATTTTTGATATTTCTATGACCAAAACCCTCATACATAAACATAAATTTTAGATCCTAAAATTATATTTTAGATCTAAATACTTTACATGAAAGTAAATATTAAAATATAAAAATAATTTTCAAGTTCTAACATACAAACATATATCATATATATGCATATAAAATCAGATCTTAAACAAAATTTCAGATCTAAACATGATATCATATATCTCATATACTAATCATAGATCAGATTAAAATTAAATTTATGATCTAAATATATAATCATATATCATACATATGAATCAAAATTTATATCATAAAAAAATTCAGATTTCATGCATGTATCTATTTCACATGAACTAAAACTCTTTCTAGATCAATTTTCAGATCTATGCATGCATCAACATATCAACTATATATTCTAAAATTAAATTAAAAATTAAATTTAAAATTTAAAGATCTATCCATACATCTCATATATCAAGAAAAGATTAATTTTAAATTTTTTTCAAAAATATGTATATTAAAATTCAGCATATGAAAATCCGTGGCTCTGATACCACTATTGAAATTCCGAGTTTGGTGTATACATATGTATTTCAAAATTTTTATTTTCTAAATACCATAGTGAAAAATAAGATTAAAATATTTTTAATCTAAATTTTATATATATAAAAATATAAAACCACATGGATCTATTTCATATGCTAAAATTGATATATGCTGAAATTTAGATTGTGATCAAATTACATGCCTGTTTCGCAATCCTTTTCTTCAAAACTGGATCTGGAGGAGAAGAGGCTCTTCTTAGCTGCACAAGTATTTGACCTTTATGAGTATCCACTCAGGATCAATCTGGAATAGTTTTTTTTAATCTGAATTTTGGTTCTCTAAAATTCAACCACTGAATCTGAACAAAGCCTGGATCGCGATCAACACTTAATCTTTCTCCTTGATCTTCTTCTTCTCCTCTTCTCTAGAGTTTCTCCTTATTATGTCTTGCTACCAAATGCTAGAAACCAGTAAAGAAGAGGCACCCAAACTTCTTTGAGCATGGAACTCCTTGGGACGGGCATCCCAAGGAAGGGGTGTATAGAACATTCAAGAGAAGAGAAAGGGAGAGGAAGAGAGGGTGTGGGGAGAGTCTTTAGGTATGAGAGACTGCTAGTTTTGATGCTATAGAGACCTTAGGGGAGGTCCCTTTAAATAGGCATAAGGATTAAATCCTATTCAATCTCATAATACAAATCCGACTTGCATTAGGATTCCTATTAACTTAAGTTATCCAACTTACATTAGGAAGCCCATTAGGCGCCAACTATTGGAGCCCTTGCACCCATAATTAGACACCCTCTTTTGCATCCAAGAGACACCTCATATGAAAATCAAAGGTCCTATAATTAATGGATACGTCCAAATTGATTAAATCAAAGTGGCGCCCCATAACAACTATTAAGGAGATTCATAAGGAACTTACACCCTTAATTTATGTGATCCATAACCTTAAGCACCCAGTAATTGACGTCTCATAAATCTTATTTGTATAGGTTATTAGCAGATAATTAAGTTAGAATTAACTTATCAAATAAATAATTCCAACGAAAAGAGGAACTGGATCCAACCATGTGCTAGCAAGATTATTATGAACCCAATGGATTTCTCTAAACCCAATTGACACTTCATAAGCTCAATTACTTATTCCAGGCCTAATTCTTTTGTTGTGTGACCTCATAAATTCAATTATATCTGATAGTGAGATATACAATGATCTCTATCATCGTATCATTGAAACTCTTTTCAATAGATCGGAATAATTTTACTCTAACTCAACAAGGATTGTCGATCCAGAACAACCCTAGTGAGCTCTCACAATCTACTAGTGACATCTAGCAGTATGTAGTGGCAACCCAATAGAACTGAAATGAATCTCTAGGTATAGTTAATATGTGATTCAGTCTCTCTATCATGAGTCCCGACTAGATGGCAGGTCATGGATAAATCATCAAACCTCAACATCGATCATATGATAGATTCAATCAGCTTAAGTCTATATGTGATTCTATGAAAATTCTTTTTCATCAATCATACTACTATGGCCATAGACTTAAGGACTCAGCCTTTTAAATTCTATAGGACTACTCCTTTCTGCTAGAGTCGATAGATCCCATCTTGATGCACACCCCACTCTTACAGTGGACAAACTATCGTCAACATCCACTACAAGAGCTCTTGAGACCTATATTGATGTGTCAGTCAAACTACAACAGCCTTACTGTGAGCAGTATTATCATCTCAGATCAAAGAACCAATCATACAACTACAGTATCGAGAAAGTCACTAACGAGTGAGCAGACATCCATGTGACTTTTCGTGTTGGTCACGCTCAATGCTAGTTATTCTTTAACAACCACCTGCACTCTCATTCTAGTATCTCTATACTGTAGACTCGAGATCCATCTGTTCGAAAGAAGTAATCCGTGCACTAGTCTATCCGGATCAATCACCATCTCCATGATGATTTTATGACCAGGAGCAATTTAGGAATCAACCATCAATGACATGTGCCTCAAATTTTTAACTCTTTGAAAATATGTGTCATCATCTTGTTAATCCCCTATATGATTCATGGACACATAGACATGAATGATAATATAACTGCCCAATAAGTACAAATTATATCCTAAAAATATGAAATATGTCAGTCAAGATTGGCTTCTAGGGCATACATCCAACAATCTCTCACTTGCACTAAAACTAATCTGTCATGTACCAAGCCTTATCTTCACAAGACAGGCTATAGTCTTAGGCTAGCTAAGTGACTTACTAGTGGGTCATCCATATCATATATAGACTTTGCTCTCTGCATCTCTATATATTTCTACTCGAGGTAGTCGCATGTTTTGCTGTTCTATGTACTTGGATATCTGGTGAGACCTAGACTCCTTAGCAAAGACTATGGTGCCATTATCTTTGTAGTATAGTGTCACGGATCTGATGGTATGATAACTAATTCTGTAACTAACATTACAATCAAAATACATCCTACACATCTACAGTATACTCAGATTTCATTGATCGATTATTTGAAATCCTTCCAAGATATCGACATAGAAACATATCCATGATGTAGATATTCTACCATCAATATCAGACATAAAATCTGAATTGGTATATCCTTTCACTCCTAGCTTTGATCCTTCTCTAAATATGTCCTCAGTTCTTCTAAGAGCTTAAGAATATTTTCATAGCAATTCAACACTCATAGCCTAGATACAGCTGATATCTACTTGTGACAATCACGGTATAATCAGTTCAAGTACTTTATGGCATACGACTATGCCCGAGAGGGTAGTAGACTCCTCTGCAAGATTTTTATGCTGGATGCTTTCAGCATCCAATCTCTGTATTTTATTTATGAAAACACAAGCATCCAATTGTATCTATCTCTATAGATCTTTAGGATGCTCACTTTATGTCTTTCATGACAAAATCTATATTCAACCATATTTTAACCGATGTCAGTATTGGACACTCCCATTGACCTTTTTGAAACTCATAATTCCTCATATCTGATCAAATAATTTGATCATATCATTGAAATGAATGTTCCAACTCCAAGGGTATTGTGGTCTTTGTGATCACCTATCACAAGAAGTGAAATCTATAGGCTATTCCATGTAAAAATCTTCAAAAGATCTCTACTCAGGAAAGCTATTTCACATCCTTTCTTAGAATCGATGTCTCACATTACCTCATTGTAGGTTCTAGGATCATCTCTATGTTTCCTATCCCCCATGAGAAATAATTTTCTCTACATCTTCTGTTAAGCATACTCAAGTACCTTTCGAGTGGATTGAAGATCCTACTATGTGTATGAGGTGGAGGAGGAATATACATCTACTAGCTCATGATTAATATGTTCTTAAGGTCCCAAGGCTCTCTGCTCTTCAGAGACACTCTCTTAGAGCTTAAATTTTCTCCCACTGCTTCATCTTGGTTAAACAATTTTCTAAGAAGATAGTATTGAGTCACAATCATATTATAATCCCATCAGAAAGTAATATCCCAAACTCTTTTCGGAAGAGCTTTATAGACCTATCCTCCAACATATCCATCTTGATGTGCCCAGGCCTAAATAACTATCTTGTGTAGGTAAGAACAAAGGTTGGAGCATAAGAAAAAAAAAAAATCTTTGAAATCTGATTGATAAAAAAATCACCACAATCAGATCACAAAGGGGTAGAATGCCACACTCAAGAAAAGAAGAATGTGAGTGATAAGTTCTAGAGTTTATAACTCGCCACTAACACACAGAGGTTAGATAAGAGAATTCAGCAACACTCATTTTCATTTATTGAAATCTGAATTGAATATATAGGTCGTCTCTCTTTATATAGATAAGAGGAGAACATAAGACAAATTCAGTAAATGAAAGAAAATAACAGAATTTGACTATCATAAAAATGATGGTGGCTATATTTTGCTACAAAATAAATGATAGTGGCCGTATCTTGCTACTATAGAAATGATGGTGGCTGGAGATCATGGTGAATTAGGAAGAATAAAATAACTTTGGCTGCATCTTGCTACTATGAAAATGATGGTGGCTGAAGATCATGGTGAATTAGGAAGAATAAAACAATCTTGGTTGCATCTTGCTACTATGGAAATGATGGTGGCTGGAGATCATGGTGAATTAAAAAGAACAAAACAAACTTCTAAACTCGGCCCTTTTCCAAGCAATAATTTCTTTCAAATCCTGCCAAATCTGATTCGCACCACATCATGCTTCTACGCACGTGAGCAAAGTCATCAATTTGGCTCTTGGATCCGTATATGGCATGTGATCATTTCTTTCTTCATGATGGTGCACATCATTTTTCCCTTGTTGAGTAGGATTTGCCCTCAAATCTAAGTCCTCCCCATCATCCAAACTATCCTCCAAGTAAGGAGAAAGATCTCGAACATTGAATGTAGCAAACACATTGTAGTCACCAAGCAATTCAATCTTGTAAGTATTGTCATTCACTTTCTCAATAACTCGGAATAGACCATCAGCACGTGGCATGCGATTAGATTTTCTTTGGCTTGGAGATCATTCCTTGCGAAGATGTATCCAAACAAGATCACCTAGAGCAAAGCGAACTTATTTTCTTCCTTTGTTGGCTGCCTTCTCATAAGCCGCATTCTTCCTCTCAATCTGCTCCTTGATGCTCTTATGCATAGACTTAACCAACCCAGCTATCTTCTTCCCATCCATACAAACCCTTTTGCTGATTAAAAGTGGTGCCAAATCAAGTGGGGTGATAGGATTAAACCCATAAACTACTTCAAAAGGAGAATGCTTAGTAGTGCTATGAATACTACGATTGTAAACAAACTCATCATAAGCCAAACACTCATCCCAATTCTTCATATTCTTGTTAACAATAGTGCAAAGCAAAGAAGAGAGGGTATGATTTATCACTTCGGTCGGACCATCGATTTGCAAATGGCAAGTCATGCTGAAGAGCAATCTAGTACCAAGCTTCTTCCACAAGGTCTTCCAAAAATAACTCAAGAACTTGACATCTCGATCAGACATAATGCTCTTTGGTACACCATGCAGACATACTATCTCTTTGAAAAATAATTCTGCAACATGTGAAGCATCATCGGTTCTATGGTATGGCACGAAATGAGATATTTTTGAGAATCGATCCACAACCATCAGAATCGAATCCTTCCCCCTTTGTGTTCTTAGCAGCCCAAGCATAAAATCTATACTCAAATCTACCCATGGTTGATCTAGTACAGGTAGTGGCATATACAATCCTTATGAAGTCTCTTTGCTCTTCACTTTCTTACAGGTGATGCACCTCTCAATGACGTGATGTGGAAAAATTCAGTGCAGGGGTAAAATGGTAATTTTAAAATTTTTCAAAATTATGATTTTACAGTGGAAAAATATTAATTAATCTAATTAATTAACATGAATTTACCTTACACTAGGATCTAAATATGATATATAGCATGCATTCATTTAAATTTGAAATTCAAATTCGAACAGTAAATACTTTACTGTAATGTGTTCAGAACACAATACCTTTGTGCGGATAGTAGATCGCCGCAATTTGATCACCGTCGGAAGAGTCTGATCATCTTGATGCAGCCACACAGTGTGTCTAATCTCTATGAATCATTCACACGAAGCTTCCGATCTGATCGACTCCTCACGAGTGCTAGCTCGTTGTAGAGCCCTTTTGACGGTGGATGCTGATCGAACTCCTTCGATCGATGTCTGTCGATTCTTCAAATATTTTGGATCATCAACAGACATGCTTGAGAGGATGTTGAAGATCTCCCTGAGATTTTATGGGCTCACGACACTCGTAGCTCACTTTCTCACTTCCCGAACCCCAGGTTAAAACTCTAGGGAATTCATCGAAAACCTTGCACCCACTTTTCTTTCTTTTCTTTCTTTTTCTCTTGGAAGGATATGGACTTCCTTCTCATACACAAGACTTCCTCATGTCCTAAATTTTTTTTCCAAAAATATTCTTCCTACACGCCCCACTCTTCTTCTCCTTTTATAACAACGTCAAACGTCTTATCCAAAAGAAAGGATAAAGATGAGTAATTACACATTTGAATTCAAATCAAATTTGAATTCAAATGGACACCAACTCAACCCTTATCCACTAAATGTGTGAGGCATGGCTTAAATTGTGCATGGAGTGATTTCATGAGAAATATTTTTCTCATGTAATAAATGGGGCGTTAAAAAGGGATAAGGCGCAAAGATTGATTGCCCATTCAAATTCAAACTTTATTTTAAATTTGAATGGCCAACCAATCATCCTTATCCATTCAATTGGCACATTAAAGTGGGGCATGGAGAGGGCTTGGCATGAGAAAAAAATTCATGAGAAGTTCCTTCTCATGAATTCAAATGGGTGCAATGGAAGTGAGGTGGCGCATGGAGATTGGGTCAAGGTGGTTTCATTATTTAAACCAACCTAATTGAACCAAATAAGTTAGGTCCAATTAGACTAATTTAAACCCAACTAAATTAAGCTTAATTAGACTCAATAAAATCCTAATCAAATCAGGAATTGACTAAGCCCAACCCTTGATCAAATCAGGGACCAAACCATCTCGACGATTAGGTCAACAATTAACCTAATCGGATCAAACCCAACTGAATCCAATTCAATTGGACTTGATCCAAAAATAATTACTCAATCAAATAGAGTTAATTAGTGATCAAATCACTAATAAAACCTCTCATAAATATTTTGTATAAATTCGATGGACAATCGGGCATCAGAATTCATCGATATGTAACCCTGATCGAAAAGTCCCAACCAGTGGGACTCTTGACCCCGGTACCCATAATGTGTGGAACTCGTGATCAGAGAATCCTGATTCTCGATCACTGAGTTTCAAATATGTAAGATTCTACACTAGCCATCAGATCAGATAGGAATCTCTAATGTGTGTGACCCCACAGGTTCGAACATAAGCCGGTAGTACAGGAATTAATTCCTGTACTAATTGAAGTGACCATCTAGCAATGATACCCGACGTCTGGATAGGTTGAAGAGTTGCAATCGCAACACTCAGAACCTACATGAATATGGTTACTGTATAATTCATCCTTTTGACCCCTGTGTTTAGGATGACTCAGGATTAAACTGTCAACCCTGATCAGATCATCCGAATCGTGCTCAATTTAAATAGTCCTGTGACTCCTCACAAGGACTACCCTGGCCAAGGTTTTGCTAAATTGAAACATGACTGTACATAGCTCCTAAACTAGAGTGGTCAATCTCATCTTGACACACGCACCGACAAGTCAAGTACTTGACTACACCCAGCAGCCTTCCGTCACTGAATTAAAAATTTATGTAGTCCAGTGCCTAAGTGCAGTGAGTTGCTTGCAAGTCACCGTGGCGGTCTCAGATCGGAGGGATATTTATACCCATATTCTATCGGAGCAAATCTTGACAGTAGAAATAGCTCTGGATTGGGTCACGTTCAGTGCAGATGTACCCTTACATCTCACCTATATGCCATACCTGTGTCTCCACACTCATTGGTTAAGAAGACAACCAACCTATATGGCATACAATGACCTATGCTTGATAAACGTTATCGTCCTTAGTAACAACATATCATTTGGTCGCGAACAGATTTAAGGACTAAACGACAAATCCTCCTTTGTCGAGTCTAAATAGTTCTAAGAACTTCACCACAACATAGGAGTTCATTAGAAGATGAAATATTTTGTGATGAAAAATACTAAAATAATTTTTTATTAATTAATAATTCATGTACAAATATAAAAAATAAGCACAATCGTCAACAGGCTGATGATTGGCTTTGAGACACTATTCCCAACAATCTCCTACTTGGCCTAAAGCCAATCGGTGCAGTATCTAATACCCATCTTCGACTTGTAGTTGTTGAACTCCTTCACCGCAATGGCTTTAGTGAATGGGTCAGCCAGGTTCTCCTTCCCGTCGATCTTCTGAAGATCGACGTCACCTCGATCCATAATTTTTCGGATGAGATGGTAGTGACGTAGATTATGCTTCGTCCGCTGGTGTGCCTTTGGTTCCTTCGCCTGAGCAATAGCTCCAGAGCTGTCACAGTAGAATAGAACTGGACCAAAAAGAGAGGGTGCTACTTCGAGCTCGGTGATGAATTTTTTTAGCCACACCGCTTCTTTGGCAGCATCTGATGCAGCGACATACTCTGCCTCGCAAACTGAATCAGCCACTGTGTGCTGCTTGAAACTTTTCCAGCAAATAGCCCCACCATTAAGGGTAAAAATAAATTCCGACACACTTTTGCTGTCATCGTGATCAGACTGGAAACTAGAGTCTGTAAACCCTATAAGTCTCAAGTTCGATTCACCATAAACAAGCCACTGGTCTTTAGTATTTCTTAAATACTTCAGGATGGTTTTAATAACCTTCCAGTGATTCTCCCCTGGATCAGATTGGTATCTACTCACTACCCCTAGTGAGTATGCCACATCTGGTCGTGTACATGTCATGACGTACATGATAGATCCCACTGTCGAAGCATATGGAATCCTACCCATACGCTTTCTCTCTTGAGGTGTTGTCGGACAATCCCTCTTCGAGAGAGAAATTCCATGGCCTATCAGAAGATAGCCTTTCTTGGAATTCTCCATGCTGAACCTCTTCAGCATAGTATCAATGTACGTGGACTGAGATAAACCAAGCAACTTTTTAGATCTATCCCTATAGATCCTCATCCCTAGGATGTAGGAAGCTTCTCCCAGATCCTTCATGGGGAACTGTGACGATAGCCAAATCTTTATTCCTTGTAATGTAAGGACATCATTCCTGATTAAGAGAATATCATCCACATACAATACAAGAAATACTACTACTAGACCATTAGCCCACTTATAATTGTAGGACTCTTCTCCGTTCTTAACGAAGCCATACGTCTTGATCATCTTATCAAAACGTATGTTCCAACTCCGTGATGCCTGCTTAAGTCCATAAATGGACTTCTGTAGCCTGCATACCTTAGACTCATCTATGGATATGAATCCTTCAGGTTGTATCATATACACCTCTTCATCCAGCTCTCCGTTTAGGAAAGCTGTCTTCACATCCATCTGCCAGATTTCATAGTCCAGATGAGCAGCTATCACAAGCATAATCCGAATAGATTTGAGCATTGCCATAGGAGAAAATATCTCGTCATAGTCTATACCATAACGTTGATGATATCCCTTGGCAACCAGACGGGCTTTATAGGTTTCCACCTTTCCATTTGCGCCTCTCTTCCTCTTGAAGACCCACTTACACCCTATGGATTTTACTCCTTCGGGTGGGTCAACCAATATCCACACATCGTTGATCTTCATGGACTTCATTTTGGATTTCATGGCCTCTAGCCATTTTTCAAAGTCGGGTCTCTGCATTGCATCCATGTAGGTGATCGGATCCTCATCATTTTCATCAAGTTCGATAGGATCGTCGTCCCGGACCAAGAAACCATAGTGTCTGTCCGGTTGACGTGGTACTCTACCAAATCGCCTTAAGGGTGTTTGAACAATGGGCTCCAGATCTGATCTAACCAAATTCGGTTCAGGTTCAGCAACTTGTGTCAATTTTTTTATCTGTCGAACTTCGTCAAGTTCGACCTTAGAGGCAACAGTCCCTTCACCAAAGAACTCTTTTTCCAAAAAGATTGCCTTAAGGCTGATAAATACTTTTTGCTCATCAGCTAGGTAGAAGTAATACCCTTTGGTTTCTTTTGGGTACCCTATAAAATTACACTTGTCATACCTAGGTCCAAGCTTGTCCGTAATTAAACGTTAAACATAAGCTGGACACCCCCAAACCTTAAGGTGCGAGAGTACTGGCTTACGTCCTATCCATATCTCATATGGTGTTTTGGTTACAGATTTACTCAGAACTCTATTTAGAAGATAACAAGCTGATTCGAGCGCATATCCTCAGAGGGAGATCGGCAGACCAGCAAACCCCATCATGGATCGAACCATGTCCAACAAGGTCCGATTCCTCCTTTCAAATACACCATTATGTTATGGTGTTCCAAGAGGAGTCCACTGAGAGAGAATCTCATTCTCCCCAAGATATGTCAGAAAATCATTGAAAAGGTATTTACCTCCTCGATCAAATCGAAGAGTTTTAATACATTTTCCAATTTATTTTTCTACCTCATTTCGGATAGTTTGAACATTTCAAATGACTCCGATTTATGCTTCATTAAATAGACATACCTATACCTCGATAGGTCGTCCGTGAAGGCTATAAAGTAGAAATATCCACCTCTTGCACTTGAGCTCATGGGTCCACATACATCAGAATGTACCAGACCCAAGAGTTCACTGGCTCGCTCATCTTTTCCAGTAAAAGATGATTTGGTCATTTTACCAAGAAGACAGGACTCACAGGTTGGAAGTGATTCACAATCACCTACTTCAAGAATTCCTTCTTGAGCCAATCTGTTTATCCTGTTCTTATTGATATGACCTAGTCTACAGTACCAAAGGTAGACTTCTGACACATTATCTATTCTAGGGCGTTTACCAGAGGTTTGAACCACATTAACAGGTTGTGATAGAAAGTAAATTTCATTATTAAGTTGTCCAACAAACATTGTAACACCATTCAAAATGATATTGCAAACGTTTCTTTTTATTAAAAATTGATAACCGTTCATGGCCAAAAGGCCTACAGAAATAATATTTAATAAAAAGCTTGGACAATAGTGACATTCACTCAAAATTATGTTTTTAGAATTGATTACAAGGTTCATGATTCCTAATGCAAGAACTGAAACTTTGCTTCCATCTCCAACGTTCAGGAATCTCTCGCCTTCATCAAATCTCCTACTGACTTGCAGACCCTGCATCGAATTGCAAATATGATAAGGGCTTTCGGTATCCAATACCCAGGCAGTAGTATCACAAATGGAAAAGTTGCAAGGTGTTATCATATAAGTACCTTGCTTCTTCTTCGGCCTGTTCGGGTCCAGGGAGGCAATGTATAGAGGACAGTTCCTCTTCCAGTGCCCCTGCTTCTTGCAAAAGAAGCACTCCACCTGGCTCTGGTCGGGCTTGCGCTTCTTGGCCTGACCCTGTGCAGACGTCCCAGCATGCAGCTGCACCTTCTTATTCTTCTTCTTCTTGTTCTTCTTCTTCCCTTTCTTAAAGGGTCGACGACCAGAAGAAGACCCTCCCACAACATTCACCGACTCCTTATGGAGCTGGTGATCCTTCTCAAAGTTCTGCAGCAACTCCAACAAGCCGTAGTAGTTCACTGCAGGCTTTGTCATCCAAAAATGAGTAAGGAAGGGGAAGAAGGACTTGGGCAATGAATTAAGGATCGCATCCTTACCGAGCTGCTCGTGTAAGGGAAAGCCCAGTTTACATAGGCGCTCAATCATTTCGATCATGTACAGTACATGATCAGTGACTGAGGCTCCATCCCTCATCCGAGCATTGAAAATGGCACAACTAGTTTTGTGCCTTTCAACATCGTCAGGCGTGCCAAAGGAGTCATTCAACATTTGAAGCATCTCCTGTGGCTGGGCGTTCTCGAACCTGCGGCTGAACTCATCATTCATTGCCACCAGCATAATGCACCGAACGGTGGTGCGATCATTGAGCCACTTCTATTAAGTATCTCGGACCGTCCCTCTAACGTTCGGGGCTAGTTCCTCAGGTGCCAGATCCGTTACTACATAAAGGATCCACTCATGCTCAAGGATGATTTTTAATTTTCGATATCAGCTATCAAAATTAGGTCCCATGAGCTTGTCATTATCTAATAATGATCGGAGCGACATGGTAGTGGCCATAGCTGCATAAAAGAAAATCAGACCTCTATTAGTACATAAATTATAAATACTAAAGACTTGGACTTTAGTCTAAAATTTCTCTCAGTATTTTTACGAACTGATAGCCTCAACCTCCAATTCGAGGAATTACTTTAATTTCTTAGTAGGTACTAGAATCCACACAGACTACACATGAGCCCAACTTTGGTTGGTCAACCCATGTGCATCTATGGGTAGGTTCATAACCAGTTGTTTCTCCAAACAACTTCTAGTAATTGATTTTGCCCCAGAACCTAATCAGTAGGCTTTGGCCTCCACTGAAAAGATCTGGTTAGATTCAACCATTAACATGATTTGATTTGGTGAATCGGATCAATAAATGATCAGGCTCGATTTTGGCCGGCCAACCTGACCACCATCAGAAAGACTCAAACCAAATTATCATATTATGAATGATAATTCCATTAGTCAATAAGCCCCAGGCCTTTGGGCTTCCAATGATTATTAAACTAATGGACTCATTATCACTCACTTAATGGGAGGCTATCACTTAGTTATCAATATAACTTAATCATTTTTAGGGACCTAATAATTTTTGAGGATTTTATTAAAGGATAGATGAGAAGAAAATATCCAGCCAATTTCAATCCTCCCACTGACTTCACCAAGTCAGATTAAAAAAAGATTTAATTAAAGCTGGCATTAGGAGCACCTAAATCAGTCAAACTGATTTACCTAATGACATGGGTAAGCCCTAATCACCAAGTGATTTAATCAAAATCTAATTCACCAGGTTGGCCAGGTAAGTGAGATCAGTGGTGGGGATAAGCCATTAACTCGTCAGAGATCGAATCACTACGAGTAGCTCCTACTTAAAAATCACTGGTCAAACTGCCAAACTTACCTTAGACACCAACCGGTTCATTAGTTTTAATTTGATCAACTTAGTAAATAGGGTTCCACCGTGTAGCCATGAATTAAGTCCATCTTGGTCTAGTTAAAGATATGGACCCATTCAACTACAACTATTGAAGTTGAGTCTAGAGTATCCTTGACCTAATCTAATTCAACTTTTGATTAGATTTGATCAATTACTCTAATTTAGTCCATTTCTTTAAGCTAACCTTAGGTCTAACCCAATTATAGACCTAATCCATCTAACCCATTGACCCACAAGTTTATGCAATTGTCTTAGGTCTTAATTCACAATTCTAGACCTACTAGACAACACTTAATTCTTTTAATTAAGTATTTGGGCTGATGGATCAGGGTTTGGCATTTCGAAAGTAATTTTCAAATTTAAAAGGTTTTATTTTTTGTTTACCAAATATGTTGACTCATTCCACAAATAGATCAGCACATTTCATAAATAGCAATCCTATTGCTAATTACATAACAGAAAATAACTCAATCAAAATAAATCATGAATATTCCTTTAGATCTAATCTAACACATTCATGATAAATTTTACAATTGAACCTTTACAATTAATTTCTTTCGCTGCTTCATCTGCATGGGATATAATTGCAGCGGCACCCCTACCACCATAGGAGACCCCATCGAATGGGAGGAGAGGGCCTTTAAACCCTACTTTTCTCCTATGACCAGACGGTCAAGGCAACCAACCCAATTTGATTACTTGCTACTTGGATCCAGTATATCTAAATATACTAATTTTAAAATTTAAATTTTAAATTTCAAATTTCAAATTTTAAATTTTGAATTTCAAATTTCAAACAAATTTCAAATTTCAAAATTTTGAATTTCAAATTTTGAATTTCAAATTTTGAATTTCAAATTTTGAATTTTAAATTTTGAATTTCAAATTTGAAATTTCAACCAAATTTTAAATTTCAAATTTCAAATTTTAAATTTCAAATTTTTAAATTTTGAATTTCAAATTTCAAATTTTGAATTTTAAATTTTTAAATTTTGAATTTTGAACAACATTCAAAATTCAAATTTCAAATTTTAAATTTTAATTTTCAAACTTAAACTTTTAGATTACAACTTAATGTATGCATGCAAATATATATATCATATCTAAGAACCCACTCTGATACCATTTGTGGGAAAATTCAGTGCAGGGGTAAAATGGTAATTTTAAAACTTTTTCAAAATTATAATTTTATAGTGAAAAAATATTAATTAATCTAACCTAATTAATATAAATTTATCCTACACTAGGATCTAAATATGATATATAGCATGTATTCATTTAAATTTGAAATTCAAATTCGAACAGTAAACACTTTACTGTAATGTGTTCAGAACACAATACTTTTGTGCGGGTAGTAGATCGTCGCAATCTGATCACCATCGGAAGAGTCTGATCATCGCGATACAGCCATATAGTGTGTCTGGCCTCTGTGGATCATCCACATGAAGCTTTCGATCTTATCGACTCCTCATGAGTGCTAGCTCATTGTAGAGCCTTTTTAACGGTGGATGCTGATCGAACTCCTTCGATCGATGTCTATCGATTCTTTGAATGCTCTGGATCATCAACAGACGTGCTTGAGAGGATGTTGAATATCTCTCTGAGATTTTGTGGGCTCACGACACTCGTAGCTCACTTTCTCACTTCCCGAACCCCAGGTTAAAACTTTTGGGAATTCACCGGAAACCTTGCACCCATTTTTCTTTCTTTTCTTTCTTTTTCTCTTGGAAGGATATGGACTTCCTTCTCACACACAAGACTTCCTCACACCCCAAAATTTTTCTCCAAAAATCTTCTTCCTACACGCCCCACTCTTCTCCTCCTTTTATAACAACGACAAACGTCTTATCCAAAAGAAAGGATAAAGATGAGTAATTACACATTTGAATTCAAATCAAATTTGAATTCAAATGGATACCAACTCATCCCTTATCTACTAAAGGCATGAGGCATGGCTTAAATTATGCATGGAGTGATTTCATGAGAAATATTTTTCTCATGTAATAAATGGGGCGTTAAAAAAGGGATAAGGCACAAAGATTGATTGCCCATTCAAATTCAAACTTTATTTTGAATTTGAATGGCCAACCAATCATCCTTATCCATTCAATTGGCACATTAAAGTGGGGCATGGAGAGGGCTTGGCGTGAGAAAAAAATTCATGAGAAGTTCCTTCTCATGAATTCAAATGGGTGCAATGGAAGTGAGGTGGTGCATGGAGATTGGGTCAGGGTGGTTTCATTATTTAAACCAACCTAATTGAACCAAATAAATTAGGTCCAATTAGACTAATTTAAACCCAACTTAATTAGACTTAATTAGGCTCAATAAAATTCTAATCAAATCAGGAATTGACTAAGCCCAACCCTTGATCAAATCAGGGACCAAACCATCTCGACGATTAGATCAACTCTTAACCTAATCGGGTCAAACCCAACTGAATCCAATTCAATTGGACTTGATCCAAAAATAATTACTCAATCAAATTGAGTTAATTAATGATCAAATCACTAATAAAACCTCTCATAAATACTTTATGAAAATTCGATGGGCAATCGGGCATCAGAATTCATCGATATGTAACCCTGATCGAAAAGTCCCAACCAGTGGGACTCTTGACCCCGGTACCCATAATTTGTGGAACTCATGATCAGAGAATCCTGATTCTCGATCACTGAGTCCCAAGCATGTAGGATTCTACACCAGCCATCAGATCAGATAGGAACCTCTAATGTGTGTGACCCCACAGGTTCGAACCTAAGCCGGTAGCACAGGAACTAATTCATGTACTAATCGAAGTGACCATCTAGCAATGGTACCCGATGTCCGGATAGGTTGAAGAGTCACAATCACAACACTCAAAACCTACATGAATATGGTTACTGTATAATTCATCCTTTTGACCCCTGTGTTTAGGATGACTCAGGGTTAAACTGTCAACCCTAATCAGATCATCCGAATCATGCTCAACTCAAATAGTCCTGTGACTCCTCACAAGGACTACCCTAGCCAAGGTTTTGCTAAATTAAAACATGACTGTACACAGCTCCTAAACTGGAGTGGTCAATCCCATCTTGACACACGCACCGACAAGTCAAGTACTTGACTACACCCAGCAGCCTTCCGTCATTGAATTAAAAATTCAGGTAGTCCAGTGCCTAAGTGCAGTGAGTTGCTTGCAAGTCACCATGGCGGTCTCAGATCGGAGGGATATTTATACTCATATTCCATCAGAGCAAAAATTGACAGCAGAAATAGCTCTAGAGTTGGTCACGTTCAGTGCAGATGTACCCTTACATCTCACCTGTATGCCATACCAGTATCTCTACACTCATTGGTTAAGAGGACAACCAACCTATATGGCATACAACGACCTATGCTTGATAAACGTTATCGTCCTTAGTAACAACGTATCATTTGGTTGCGAACAGATTTAAGGACTAAACGATAAATCCTCCTTTGTCGAGTCTAAATAGTCCTAAGGACTTCACCACAACATAGGAGTTCATTAGAAGATGAAATATTTTGTGATGAAAAATACCAAAATAATTTTTTATTAATTCATAATTTATGTACAAATACAAAAAATGAGCACAATCATCAACAGGCTGACGATTGGCTTTGGGACACTATTCCCAACACGTGATGCACATCATGAATCATAGCTGGCCAATAAAAATACTCTTTCATCATCTTCAATATTTTCTTCTCTCCAAAATGACCCACCAATCTGCCACCATGAGCTTCTCTCACCAAAAGCTCTCGAATGAAACTGTTAGGAATGCACAGCCGACCTGACTTAAACAAGTATCCATCATGCCTGTAATAGTCATTTACAGCTCTTTTCTCGCACTCTTCATAAATATTTATAAAATTTGGGTCATCCTTGTATCGATCTATAATCAACTCAAATTCCATTAGTTTAGTATTAAGCAATGAAATCAAAGCATATCTCCTGAAAAGTGCATCAGCCATGATATTGACATTCTCTTTTTTGTATTTGATCACATAAGGAAAGATTTTCAAGAATTCCATCCACTTGGCATGTCTACGATTCAGCTTGCTTTGTCCTTTCAGGTACTTCAAAGACTCATGATCAGTATGGATGATGAACTCCTTTGGCAATAAATAATGTTGCCAAGTCTCCAAAATCCGAATCAGAGTGTAGAACTCCTTATCATAGATAGAGTAGCTCAAGCTTGCACCATTCAACTTCTCACTGAAATATGCTATGAGATGCCCTTCTTGCATTAGAACAACTCCAATGCCCACACTGGAGGCACACATTCTACCTCAAAAGTCTTGAAAAAGTTGGGTAGAGCTAGAATGGGTGCTAAACTCAACTTCTCCTTGATCAACTCGAAGCTACTTTGGGCTGCTTTAGTCCATTTGAACTCTCCTCCTTTCTTGATGCATTCAATGATAGGAGCAAGAATAGTGCTGAAGTTCCTCACAAACCTCTGATAAAAGGATGCTAGGCCACGAAAACTTCTCACTTCAGATATATTGGTAGGAACAAGCCACTCCTTGATCGCTTTCACCTTTTCCTCATCAACTTCCACTCCATGTTGTGACACAACATAGCCAAGAAAGACTATGCGATTCTGACAAATATGACACTTTTTGAGGTTGCCATATAGCTTCTCTTGTCGCAGAACCTCAAAAACACCCCTGAGGTGCTCCATATGCTTTTCCTGATTCCTGCTAAAAATCAGAATATCATCAAAATATACAACCACAAAATTACCAATAAACTTACACAGCACATGATTCATCAATCTCATGAATATGCTAGGTGCGTTGGACAAGCCAAATGGCATGACCATCCACTCATACAATCTGAACTTTGTCTTGAATGTGGTCTTTCATTCATCACCTTCTTTCATGCGAATCTGATGGTATCCACTTCTAAGGTCTATTTTTTAGAAGACCTTAGCTCTATGCAACTCATCAAGCATATTGTCTAGTCGCAGGATTGGATAGTGATATTTTATTGTGATCTTGTTTATCGCCCTACTATCCACGCATATCCACATAGATCCATCCTTCTTTGGTACCAACAGAGCTGGTACTGAATATGAGCTCATAGACTCCCTCACATAACCCTTCTCCAAAAGATCCGCAACTTGCCACTGCAACTCCTTGGCCTTCTCAAGATTGCATCTATAGACTGGTCTATTTGGTAGGGCAAATCTTGGAATGAGATCAATCTGATGCTCGATCCCTCTAATTGGTGGCAATCCTTTTGGTAACTCTTTTGGGAACACATCTGTAAATTTCTCCAAGATCTCCTTCATTTGCGGTGGAAGGGAGACTTCTTCACCTGAAATCTGCTTGGCTACAAGAACAAAAATAATTTCATGGTTAGTCAAAACTTGCTTCACTTCCCCTTGTTGGCAAACAGGTTCTCTTTCTTGCCCTTTTCGATCACAAGCTGATCCTTCTGGACCTGTTGCAGGCTAAGTGGTGCCAATACTATGTTCTTTTCATTCTTGACAAATGAATAGGTATTTTTGAAGCCATCATGAATAGCCCTCCGATCGTACTACCAAGGCCTTCCCAAAAGAAGATGGCTGACTTTCATAGGAACCACATCATAAATAACCTCATCTTTGTAGGACTTGCCAATAGAGAAAGGTACTACAATCTACTTTGTAACCTTCACATCACCATCATCAGTAAGCCATTGCAATCTATAGGGACGGAGATGCTTAATAGTCATCAGATTAAGTTTTTTTACCAAAATAGTGGAAGCCACATTGGTACAGCTACCCCATCAATGATAACACCACATACCTTATCATGGATGGTGCACCTAGTATGGAAGATATTTTCACGCTGCTCATCATCTACTTTGACTTATAGGTTCAGGTTGCGACGAATAACCAACAGCTCTCCTTCATCTGCAAACTCCACATAATCTTCTTCTACCTCTTCCAAAATAGCCTCATCTTCACTTTCAATTTCTTCTTGTGACTCCCGAATAAACATCACCCTCTTATTTGGACATTCAGAAGCTATATGACCGTAACCAAGATACTTGAAATACTTGATATCTCGGTTTCATCTGGGAGGTTGTGAATTCCCCACCTTCTCTTTTTTTTTGGCCACATCTGTGACTTGCTTACTAGAATCACCTTTTTTTAATTATTTTGGAACCACCTTAGGGATGGACCATGGTGATAAGGAAGATGAGTTGGTAGTCTTACTCAGCTTATTTACACCACACTTGCACTATCTCTCCACCTTAATAGCAAGTTTGATCACATCGTCAAGGAACACATAAGATTGCAACTCCACCATATCAGCAATCTCCTTGTTCAAGCCTCCTAAGAATCTTGCAATAGTCTGCATCAGCTCCTGCTTATAATATTGAGGGACAAATCGCTTCTCCATGATCCGCTTCATAAGCCTCCAGTTTCGGATCTCCTCTTCTCCATCCCTCCTATGCTGAGCTTTCACATTCTTCCACCAAAGATTAGCATAATCAGTGAATTCAAGGGCTGTAAGTTTACATTTTTTTACCTCAGAATAGTCTTAACATTCAAAGACCTTCTCCACACGTTGCATTCATTCCAGATAATCTTCAGGTGAGCTGGTTCCTTTAAAGGATGGGATCTTCATCTTAATATTATCTCCCGAACTCCTTTGCTACCACCTTTGCTATGGGTGTTCCTCCACATCATCATCATCTCTGGGTTCGTCATACTCCTCTTCATCATCATGATCAACTCATCATGGTGCTGGATGGCCAAGCTACTGTGGTGGTGGGGGAAGTATTGCCAATCGCTCAAACACTTGTGTTAGGCGATTGAGTTGCTCCATCATCTCTTCTTGACGCCACTGGAGCCCCATAATCTGAGCTTGTTCCAGACTCATGCCTCTAAGAATAACAGGGGCCTCGTCTCCTCCAGACATGATTTGGATGTCAAACACTCCCTCAGGCTCTGATACCAAACTGATATGCCCAGGCCTAAATAATTATCTTGTGTAGGTAAGAACAAAGGTTGGAGCATAAGAAAAAAAAAATTAAAATCTGATTGATAAGAAAATTGCCACAATCAGATCACAAAGGGGTAGAACGCCACACTCAAGAAAAGAAGAATGTAAGTGATAAGTTCTAGGATTTATAACTCACCACTAACACACAGAGGTTAGATAAGAGAATTCAGCAACACTCATTTTCATTCATTGAAATCTGAATTGAATACATAGGTCGCCTCCCTTTATATAGATAAGAGAGGGAACATAAGACAAATTCAGTAAATGAAAAAAAATAACAGAATTTGACTATCATAAAAATGATGGTGGCTATATCTTGCTACAAAGAAAATGATAGTGGCCGTATCTTGCAACTATGAAAATGATGATGGCTGGAGATCATGGTGAATTAAGAAGAACAAAATAACTTTGACTGCATCTTGCTACTAAGAAAATGATGGTGGCTGGAGATCATGGTAAATTAAGAAGAATAAAACAACTTTGGTTACATCTTGCTACTATGAAAATGATGGTGGCTGGAGATCATGGTGAATTAGGAAGAACAAAATAAGCTTCTAAACTCGGCCCTTTCCCAAGCAATAATTTCTTTCAAATCCTGCCAAATATGATTCACACCACATCATGCTTCTACGCACGTGAGCAAAGTCATCAATTTGGCTCTTGGATCCGTATATGGCATGTGATCATCTCTTTCTTCATAATAGTGCACATCACATCTACTGTCCCAAATATAGGCTGGACATCTTTGAATCTCAAAATAATCAAGATTCAGTTCTCACCATATCATATTTTATATGGTGTG
The DNA here is from genome assembly GCF_000442705.2 of Elaeis guineensis. Lineage (NCBI taxonomy): Eukaryota > Viridiplantae > Streptophyta > Magnoliopsida > Arecales > Arecaceae > Elaeis > Elaeis guineensis. The sequence continues at coordinate 10,942,308 of NC_026007.2, read as the reverse complement.
GTAGAAACAGGTTTAGAGAGAATCTAATTTCATAAAAATAAAGCATATCCCTAAAGAAATATAAATAAATCAGTGAATTTTATTATGGACCAGATCATACCTCATATAGTCCCATGACTCTTCTTATCTCATTGAGCTAAGATTTACTAAGAGGGGTCCAATATAAAATAATATTATTTTATGAGATAATCAAGAAATTCTTTTCAATGGTATTGCATTCTCGATCCGATCGAAGTACCTTCAAAAATTTTTTTAATTTATTTCTCTACTTACATCTGAATTTTTTGAACCTTTCAAAAATTTTAGATTTGTATCTCATATACAAAGTAGAGATAACTTCTTGGTTAGCACATCACATGGGCTACACACATCAAATATGTACAAGGATAAGTATCTCAATAATCCTTTTCCTCTTGCCCCACAAGAGTAGCTTGGTCATATTTTCTCAAAGAGATGATGCATAAACTAGATTTAACTCCACAATCATTTTTAGTTTGTTAATCATTTTTTCTCCAATATGACTTAGCTATAGGTTTCACATATACTTTAAATTTTATCTCAATTTTGGATCTCTCAGATCTAATGGCATTCACAGATTGCTTGATTAAGTTCACATATGCATCAACATGCAAATGATAGAGACTGTCTCTAAAAAATAAATCTAAACAATGATCACAAAGGACAGATACCCATGACTACAGCAGCAACTGTTGCCCTATAGCCAATTCAAGGATTACTTCCTCAGCCCTCTACCTTCTCATCGACTCTACACTAGAGTCTATAGCTCAACTAGGAGAAGAGAAAATCATAAGGATAGTTTTGAGCAATTTTGACATATCTACTCTAGGTGTATCTTTGTTTCTTTAGACTCTTCAGATATTTATCTCTGAACTCTTTCAAGGTTCCTTTGTTATCAACACTTTGACCAATTTAGATAAAATGCTATGATGGTCTTTCATATGGTAGTTTTTCATATGGTAGTTTACCATAAACTATCCATATAAACTAATCAGGGATCACGAGATCAAATCCATGAGTAATTCCTTATGCATGGTCATGTCGAGCCTTTTAAACTCTTTAATGTCCTCGATCATTATCAAATAACGATCAAAGATTGATTGTCCACCATACATCACATGCGCGGTAGGACCCTGATCACCTCATAATATTTGTGGATGAATCAACATGTCGTTGGCAGTGTACATGTACTCATGCATAGCACTTATCTTTATTGTCATTGTCCATCCACTCATCAAGTATAGCTCATTGACTATGGATTGGACGGATTGTTAACATTAGAATAACTCGGTAGAGAATATTGATTAATTTTTTAAAATTAAGAATAATTCTTAAGTTTGTAAGCTAGTTTCTGTACTCAATTTTGGTTAGTCAGTTGATATCTAATATTCAAGCTAGAGAGTTGGAAGCTGACATAATGAACAGCAGAGAGCAAAGATTCTAATTGAGTGTTTGTATTTATTTTATAATTTTGCTTTAGAAATTTTTATATACAAAAAGAGACTCTCACTATTTTATCAGAACTTCCACACTCTTCGGATGGAGAAATAAAAATCCTAACGTGATAATTGATTTCTAGTGGGTGCTGCAGTCCCACTGATGCCGTACACCTCACTTAATAGTTATTGGTAACACAAATAAACACCGATACGTATACAACTCTTTGTCCAGATACTTCTCTAAGTATATTGCAACCACTTGGTCTCTAAGTCATGTGGGCTCAACTAACAGTTATTGCTCGCACTTCTTAGTTAAGTCAGACCCACCGTTCACAAGCAGATGTAAAATCATCATTGGATCCCTCACTTAACAGTTATTGGGCCCAACCCCATCTTTACCTCACAGTAACTCTTTACTAATAGAGTGGTTGCGTGTTCTCGATGCAACTGAATCACTGTGACCAGCAGAGAACAATCAATGTCGGTAGCACGCCCATACATCTACAATGGTGGAAGACCTTGGATTTAATATTTTGTGGAGAGTTTTGGATTTAGGTCTCATCTAATTAGTCATCACATGACTAATGTAATTGGCATGGGCTAAATCAAACCATCAAGCAACCATATTTGTGACTCAATCTTTCAAATTGACCAGGTAAGTGGAGATTAGTGGGGGTCTCTGCATTGCTTTTCTTAGACATCAATAAATTGATCAGATAAGCGAATAGAACCAATTAAATAACCACCTTTCAATTACTTACTTGAGACACCAATTGGATAATTGATCAAAATTGGTTAGCTCAAGTGAATCAGCTCAAATCAACAAGCCAAATTAGGTCCTTAAGTTAATCGATTCTACATATGGGACTCAATTGATTTGATCAACAATAATTGTATGATCATTAACTTAATTGATCTAACTCAATTTAATACTTGACTCGATTTAATCAATTACCTAATCGAATTAGACCCATATGTCCCAAATCAAAAACCTTAGATGTAATCCTATTACATGACCTAATTTTTGATTTTTTCATGACCAAAATCCTCATATACAAATATAAATTTTTTATTCTAAAATCATATTTTAGATCTAAATATTTTGCATGAAAGTAAGTATTAAAATATAAAAATAATTTTCAAGTTCTAACATACAAACATATATCACATATATGCATGTAAAATCAGATCTTAAACAAAATTTCAGATCTAAACATGATATCATATATCTCATATACTAATCATAGATCAGATTAAAGCCAAATTTATGATCTAAATATGCAATCATATATCATACATATGAATCAAAATTCAGATTATAAAAAAATTCAGATTTCATACATGTATCTATTTCACATGAACTAGAACTCTTTCTAGATCAATTTTCAGATCTATGCATGCATCAACATATCAACTATATATTCTAGAATTAAATTTAAAATTAAATTTTAGATTTGAAGATCCATCCATACATCTCATGTATCAAGAAAAGATTGATTTTGAAATTTTTTTAAAAATATGTATATTAAAATTCAGCATATGAAAATTCATGGCTCTGATACCACTATTGAAATTCGAGGTTTGATGCATGCATATATGTTTCAAAACTTTTATTTTTTAAACATCATAGTGAAGAATAAGATTAAAATATTTTTAATCTAAATTTTGCATGTATAGAAATATGAAATCATATGAATCTATTTCATATGCTGAAATTAATATATACTAAAATTCAGATTGTGATCAAATCACATACCTATTTTGCAATCTTTTTTTTTAAAATTGGATCTGAAAGAGAAAAAGCTCTCTCTTAGCCGTACAAATATCTGACCTCTATGAGTATCCACTCAGGATCAGTCTGGAACAGTCCTCTTTAATCTGAATTTTGATTCTCCAAAATTCAGCCTGCTGAATCTAAACAAAGCCTGGATCGCGATCAACACTTGATCTTTCTCCTTGATCTTCTTCTTCTCCTCTTATCTAGAGTTTCTCCTTGCTATGTGCTGCTACCAGATACTAAAAATCAATAAGAAAAAGGCACCCAAACTCCTTTGGGCATGAAACTCCTTGGGACGCATGTCCTAAGGAAGGGGTGTATAGAACACCCAGAGGAGAGAAAGGGAGAAGAAGAGAGGGTGTGAGGGGCTACTGATTTTGATGCTGTAGGGACCTTAGGAGAGGTCCCATTAAATAGGCATAAGGATTGAATCCTATTCAATCTCATAATACAAGTCCTACTTACATTAGGATTCCTATTAATTTAAGTTATCCAACTTACATTAGGAAGCCCATTAGGCACCAACTATTGGAGCCTTTGCACCTATAATTAGACACCCTCTTTTGCACCCAAGAGACATCCCATATAAAAATCAAAGGCCCTATAATTAATAGAGACGTCCAAATTGATCAAATCAAATTAGTGCCCCATAATAACTATTAAGAAGATTTATAAGGGACTTACACCCTTAATTTATGTGATCCATAACCTTAGACACCCAATAATTGAAGTCTCATGAATCTTATTCATGTAGGTTATTAGCAGGTAATTAAGTTAGAATTAACTTATCAAATAAGTAATTCCAACGAAAAGAGAAATTGGGTCCGACCATGTGCTAGCAAGGTTACCATGAATCCAATGGATTTCTCTAAACCCAATTGACACTTCATAAGCTCAATTACTTATTCCAAGCCTAATCCCTTTATTATGTGACCTCATAGGTTCAATTCTATCTGCTAGTGAGACATACAATGATCTCTATCATCATATCATTGAAACTTTTTTCAATGGGTCAGAATAATTTTACTCTAACTCAACAAGGATTGTCGATCCAGAACAATCCTAGTGAGCTCTCACAATTCATTAGTGACACCTAGCAGTATGTAGTGGCAATCCAGTAGAACTGAAATGAACCTCTAGGTGTAGTTAACGTGTGATTCAGTCCCTCTATCATGAGTTCCGACTAGATGATAGGTCATAGATAAATCATCAAATCTCAACATCAGTCATATGATAGATTCTATCAGCTTAAGTCCATATATGATTTTATGAAAATTTTTTCATCAATCACACTGCTATGGCCATAGACTTAAGGACTCAGCCTCTTAAATCCCATAGGACTACTCCCTTCAGCTAGGATTGATAGATCCCATCTTGATGCACACCTCACTCTTACAATGGATCAACTGTCGCCAACATCCACTACAAGGGCTCCTTGAGACCCATATTGATGTGTTGGTCAAACTTCAATAGCCTCACTATGAGTAGTATTGTCATCTCAGGTCAAAAGACTAATTATACAACTGTAGTATCAAGAAAGTTACTAACGAGTGAGCAGACATCCATGTGACTTCTCATGTTGATCACGCTCAGTGCTAGTTGTTCTCTAACAACCACCTGTACTCTCGCTCCAGTATCTCTGCACTATAGACTCGAGACCCATCAGTCTGAAAGAAGCAATCTGTGCACTGGTCTATCTGAATCAATCACCATCTCCATGATGATCCTACGACCAGGAGTAATTTAGGAATCAACCATCAATGATATATGCCTTAAATTTTCAACTCTTTGAGAATATGTGTCATCATCTTATTGATCCCTTGGATGATTCATGGATACATTGACATGAATGGTAATATAACTGTTCAATAAGTATAAAATCATATCCTAAAGATATGAAATGTATTAGCCAAGATTGATTTCTAGGGTATACATCCAACAAGTATTGCCAGCCTTCGTCGAGTTCTTTTTCTGGCCCTTCCTCAGACTTTTCAGTCGTGCCACACATATCCTCATTGATGGAGCTTTTATCTGATCTGAGTACTAGACTGGAGAGTGTGGAGGGTTTCCTTCTCAGGTTCAATGGCAGAATTTTTGATATTGAGAGGGAGATCAGAGGGATTTTAGATGCTCTTTCGACAGGAGCGAGCACATCGACCACTTCTTCACCTCAGCTGCATGATTTAGCTTGAGAGATAGAAAAACTCTACAGTCAGCTTCGTTCTTCTCTTGAGCTGATTCGAACAGACATCAGAGACTCCAGAGACTTCGTATCTACTGATTTAGATGGGCTCTGACTTACAGTGAGGAAAATCTTGTCCCAGCTTGATGCCATTAGGACTTAGCTTCAGTCCAGGCCCTCCGCATCCCGTGAGCCAGCCTTTGTCCAGTCCATTGCATTCCTCCTCCGACATCTTCTTCTTGGACCAGACCTTTTGGTCAAGGATGAGGCTAATTATATTTCACTTATCTTGATCTTGAACTCGATGCCTGCTCTTACTGATCTAATCTTTTTGTACTAGACTTTTAGGTTGCTTAGTTATTCTATTTTATTTTAGTAGTTGAATGTATGAGAGTTTTATGCTCATAGATATATATTATGATTCTTGTAACCTCTCTTTTTGTTGTAATTAATGAATGAGGTTATCCTTTATTATCACTTTGTATGGCCCTCTATTTTTGAATGAATGAATGAATGAATGACTATTACATTTGGATGACTGCACACTATTACTCTGATGCATGATGTACAACCATTAAAAATCTTACTCTCTTTAGTCATTTTTTTGATGATGTCAAAAAGGGAGAGAAAGTAGTGTATTATCTATCTGAACTTTTTAAATCTTTTGCTCTTTTAAATTTTTACTCTGATATAATATTTTGCTTTGATATGCCTTCATACATCTCTGATACACCCATTTTTTACTCTGATATATCTATTTTTACCTTTATTTTGATACTATTTAAAAAATTCCTCTGATACATCTATTTTTTTTAGTACTTTGGTATTTTTGATAATTTTATTTTTACATGAATACCAAAATACCTCAATATATTTATTTTTAATTTTATAAAATATTTTATTTTTGATTTTATAAAATACTCTAATTTTTTCTCTTTTGATTCTTGTTCAAATGGTTTCATCCTTGCTTTGATATCAAAATGAGAAAAAGAGAAAGAAATATTCCTTTCACATTTATTACTCTGATATTAAAAATAAGGAAGAGAAGAATAAAATTCTTTTATGAACCACCTCTACTTCAATAAGAAAAATTTTATAAATTGAATACTCTTTATATAAGAAAGGGAGAGATCTTTTTCAAAATAATCAAAATGATTATTTTTATCTGTTAACTAACTAAGAACAATCCTTAGAAAAACTCTGATACCTTCACAAATGAGTTTTATATAATAAATTAAAATATTAAAATTTATAAAAAATATGTATCTTATGATTCTCTATGTTTAATCTTTGGTATTTCCTACAAGTGCTCCACAAACTCAAATTTCTTGAGCTTTATGGACTTATTTTATGAACACTCAAATATTTTATCATTATCAAAAAAGAGGAGATTGTTGCTCCAAAAATTAATTTTGATGATCGCAAACTATTTGAGGAGACTACTAATGAGTTTCTTATCTCTGAAGAATATTTTTGTGATATTTCAGGTAGTCCAAAAGATTAGGTTTGAAAAGCTTCATCAAGTGTGCCAAAGTTGAAATTTCTATAAGTTGGAGAAGTTTTCAAAGTATTTTGAGAGTGTTAAATTGATTTAAATCTATTTGAGAGTATTTGAAAGTATTCTGATAAATTTTGGACCTTAAATGTATGAAAAATTGGATTGGCATAAAATGGGGTGACCCATCTAGGTCATCCCTTTTCATTGAGTAACCGGCATGCATCATCTTGGCTCATGGCACGCAGTGGGATGACCCACTTAGGATGACCCACTTGAGACGACCCCTGAGACTCTGAGATCAAAACAAAAAGCTAAACTTTCTGTCTGACCAATGAGATGTCCCATTGCCAGTGGAACACCCCATAGGATGTCCCATTCCTATGAGCATACGTAACGGTTAGTTTTTAGCTCATTTTTTATGCATTTAATACGCACAAACACTCTCCAATGGCTCTAAACCAACACTAAGACATTCTCAAGTGTAAATAATGACTATAAATACTCTTTTGAAGTAAAAAATCATAAGTTTGCAAGCATTCAAAGCTCACATCTGAGAAAATTCAAAAATTCCTAAAAGAGAGAAAAAGAAACGATCAATCAACTCACCAACCACTCTCCAACTGTAATCAAGTGTGTAAATCCATTGAGGGTGTTCAGCAAAAGCTTCTTTCCCTTAAGTATTATATTTCTATTGCATTTATTGTGTTCATTTAAGGAGATTATGTGCTAAAATTTCTGTACCCTATTTTTCTCATATTGTATTTTGGGTTTTTAAGTTTTGGAGGGTTCCAAAACTCGATTGGGTTGATCCAAACCTGAAATCGAATTATTGAGGGTTGGCTTGTACCTAAAAAATAAGTATTCTTATTTAGATAGCAAGGGTCGGGGTTGTCCAACGTGTTATATTTTTAAAATTTTTTTAGTAGATTAAATTCTTAAGTAGAGATTTGGAGAGTAGATGTAGATGTAAGGTTGGTATCGAACCACTATAAATTCTTTATGTTTATTGTGCTTGCATCTCTTTACATATTCTTTATATTTTATACTTGCTTACCTATCTTTTGTATTTGATTTTATTTTCATTGCAAATCAACTCACTCCACTCATCATCTTCACACATTACTTAAGAGCATTAATCTTAAAAATTTTAAAAAGATCCAATTTACCCCCCCTCTTGGGCTCCATATCTGGGCAATAGGACCCAAACCAAATCCAATATTTGACCCAAATAAATTCATAAATCTAATTTAATTAGACACCAAACTACTTCAACTAAATTCTAATTAAATCAAAAATAAATTAAACTCAAGTCCTGACTAAATCAGAAACTGTTCTCCCTTAGCGATTAGATTACTAATAACCTAATTGAATCGAACCTAATTGAATTCAATTTAATTAGACTTGATCCAAATCTCTTTATTTAATCAAATTAAATTAATTAATAATCTAATTATTAATTAATCTTCCTCTAAGTCACTAATCTTTAGTAAATTATTAGCTACAACCTTTGTACAAGGTTAATCATCCATCATATTGATGATTATATCCTTCAACGATTCTCAATCATTGATCAACCATCAGATCAGATCGAAACTTCTAATGTGTATGATCCAATAGGTTCAACACTAAATCGATAGTATAAGAATAATTTTTTATACTAATCGAAGTGACCATCTAACAATGATATCTGATGGCTGGATAGTATCGAATGATTGCAAAGCAACATTCAAGAACTTGAGATATGGTTACCATATAATTCATCCTTTTGATCCTAATACTCAAGATGATCTAGAATTTAACTATCAATCCTTAAATAGTCATCCACATTGTATTTCAATCTTTTTCAAATTCTATGACTCCTCATAGGGATTATCCTAGACAAGGTTTTGCTTAATTAAAACACAATGATGCATTAACTTCTGTAATATGGAGGGGTCAATCTCATCTTGACTCACACACTGACTTTGTAAGTACTTTACTATACCCAATAGCCTTCCATCACTGTATTAGAAATACAGGTAGTTTGGCATCAAAGCACAGTGAGTTACTTGTAAGTCACCTTAGTGATCTTAGATCGGAGGGATACTTATACCCATATCCTTCATGAGCTACTCGTGACAGCAGAGTGCTCCATAGTTTGGTCACTATTTAGAGATCTGTATGTCATACTAGTATCTCTATACTCCTTGATTAAGAGGACGACCAATCCATATGGCATACAACAACCTACACTTGATAAACATTATTGTTCTTATTAATAACATATCGTTTGATTGTGAACAAGTTTAAGAACTATATGATAAATTTTTTTTTATTATTTGTAAGTAGTTCTAAGAACTTCATCATAACATTGAAGCTCAATTAAGAAAGATGCTCATCATATTATGAAATTGTCAAATAACTTTTATCAATTTATAATTCATATACATACAAGGAGCTCAATCATCTACAATCAAAATGATTGGCTTTAGGATATATTTTCTAATAGAATAAACAAAAAGTTTTTTCTCCTGAAAATCTAGCCACCTCTCTCTCTCTCTCTCACATTCCCTAGTCCCCACCTAGGGTTTCATGCCAAGGATCATCCGTGATCCAATCAAGGCTTCTGCATTATTCTTTTTCTCTTCTCCATTTTGCTGGATTAACATTCAGATTTCATACAAGACATCAGTCTACGGCTGGTATCGGAATGGTACTAGATTTCAATAATTGGTATCAAAGCTGGTTGAAGGTGGAGGAAGAAGAAGAGAAGATCAAAGAGTTTTCTACAGCAGTGGATCAGTAGCAAGGTTTCAGATCTAGGATTTTCTCTAGGATTTATAAGGAAGAAAGAGATCTGGGGACTACTGCCCACCATCCTTATATCAGGTATTTTTCAGATCCATCTTGTGTGCTGTTTTATGATTGGGATTGATTATGGAAAGCAGTGGGTTGAAGATTGGATTTGAGAGGTTTGATGAAAAGAAAGTTTTGTTGGAAATAGTATCCCAAAGCCAATCGTCAGCCTGTTGACGGTTGTGCTCCTTTTGTATATGTACATGAATTATGAAATAATAAAAATTATTTTAATATTTTTTTATCACAAAATGTTTCATCTTCTAATGAACTCCTATGTTGTGGTGAAGTCCTTAGGACTATTTAGACTCGACAAAGGAGGATTTATCGTTTAGTCCTTAAATCTGTTCGCGACCAAATGATACGTTGCTACCAAGGATGACAACGTTTATCAAGCATAGGTCGTTGTGTGCCATATAGGATGGTTGTCCTCTTAACCAAAGTGTGTGTAGACACTGGTATGGCATACAGGTGAGATGTAAGGGTACATCTGCACTGAACGTGATCGACTCTGGAGCTATTTCTACTGTCAAGATTTGCTCCGATGGAATATGGGTATAAATATCTCTCCGACCTGAGACCGCCACGGTGACTTGCAAGCAACTCACTGCACTTAGGCACTGGACTACCTGAATTTCTAATTCAGTGACGGAAGACTACTGGGTGTAGTTAAGTACTTGACTGGTAGGTGCGTGTGTCAAGATGGGATTGACCACTTCAGTTTAGGAGCTGTACATCATGTTTCAATTTAGTAAAACCTTGACCAAGGTAGTCCTAGCGAGGAGTCATAGGACTGTTTGAGTTGAGCATGATTCGGATGATCTGATCAGGGTTGACAGTTTAACCCTGAGTCATCATAAACACAGGGGTCAAAAGGATGAATTATACAGTAACCATATTCACATAGGTTCTGAGTGTTGCGATTGTGACTATTCGACCTATCCGAACATCGAGTACCATTGCTAGATGATCACTTCGATTAGTACAGGAATTGGTTCCTATGCTACCGACTTAGGTTCGAACCTGCGGGGTCACACACATTAGAGGTTCCTATCTGATCTGATAGCTGGTGAAGAGTCCTTAATGTCTGAGATTTTGTGATCGAGAATCAGGATTCTCTGATCATGAATTTCACACATTTTGGGTACCGGGGTCAAGAGTCCCACTGGTTTAGGACTCTTCGATCAGGGTTACATATCGATGAATTCTGATGCCTGATTACCCATCGGATTTGGACTCAATATTTATGATAGGTTTAATTAGTAATTTGATCACTAATTAACTCAATTTAATTGAGTAATTAATTTTGGATCAAGTCCAATTGAATTGGATTCAGTTGGGTTTGACCCGATTAGGTTAAGAGTTGACCTAATCGTCGAGATGGTTTGGTCCCTGATATGATCAGGGGTTGGGCTTAATCAATTTTTGATTTGATTAGGATTTTATTGAGACTAATTAAGCTTAATTAAGTTGGGTTTAAATTAGTCTAATTGGGCCTAACTTATTTGGTTCAATTAGGTTAGTTTAAATAATGAAACCACCTTGACCCATTCTCCCTGCGCCACCTCACTTCCACTGCGCCCATTTGAATTCACGAGAAGGAAGTTCTCATGAATTTTTTCTCATGCAAAGCCCTCCTCATGCCCTACTTTAATGCACCAAATGAGTGGATAAGGATGATTAGTTGGCCATTCAAATTCAAAATAAAGTGAATTTGAATGAGCAACCAATCTTAGCGCCTTGACCTTATCCTCTTTTAATGCCTCATTTATTACACAAGAAAATATTTCTCATGAAATCACTCACACACAAATTAAGCCATGCCCTCTTCTTCTCACGCCCTTAATGGATAGGAATAAATTGGTTTCCATTTGAATTCAAAATTTGATTTGAATTCAAATATGCAATTACTCATCTTTATCCTCTCACATGGATAAGACGTTTGACATTATTTTAAAAGGAGGAGAAGAGTGGGGCGTGTGCAAAAAAAAAATTTTGGAGAGAAAATCTAGGTGTGAGGAATCCTTGTGTGCAAGGTGAAGGTCTATATCCTTTCGAGAGAAAAAGAAAGAAAAGAAAGAAAAAGTGTACACAGGGTTTCAGTGAGTTCTTTAGGGTTTCAGCCTGGAGTTTGGGAAGTGAGAAGGTGAGCTACGAGTGTCATGAGCCCACCAAATTTTAGGAAGATCTTCAACATCCTCTCAGACACATCTGCTAATAATCCAGAGCATCCAAAGAATCGACAGACATCGATCAAAGGAGTTCAATCAGCATCGACCGTCGAAAGGGCTCTACAACGAGCTAGCACTCGTGAGGAGTCGATCAGATCGAAAGCTTCATGTGGATGATCTGCAGAGACCAGACATGCTGTGTGGCTGCATTATGATAATCAGACTCTCTCGACGGTGATCAAATTACGGCGATCTACTACCCGCACAAAGGTATTGTGTTCTGAACACATTACAGTAAAGTGTTTACTATTCAAATTCAAATTTTAAATTTAAATGCATGCATGCTATATATCATATTTAGATCCTAGTGTAGGATAAATTTTTATTAATTAATTAGATTAATTAATAATTTTCACTATAAAATAGTGATTTTGAAAAAAGTTTTAAAATTATCATTTGACCCCTGCACTGATTTTTGCCACAAATGGTATCAGAGTGGGTTCTTAGATATGATACATATATTTGTATGCGTAGATTAAGTTGTAATCTAAAAGTTTACAATTTGAAATTTGAAATTTAAAATTTAAAATTTGAATTTTGAAAGTTGTTCGAAATTCAAAATTTAAAAATTTGAAATTCAAAATTTAAAATTTGAATTTTCAAATTTGAAATTCGAAATTTAAAATTTAAAAATTTGAAATTTGGTTGAAATTTCAAATTTGAAATTCAAAATTTAAAATTCAAAATTTGAAATTCAAAATTTAAAATTTGAAAATTTGAAATTTGTTTAAAATTTGAAATTCAAAATTTAAAATTTAAAATTTGAAATTTAAATTTTAAAATTAGTATATTTAGATATACTTGATCCAAGTAGCAAGTAATCGAATTGGGTTGGTTGCCATGGCCATCCGATCATAGGAGAAAAGTAGGGTTTAAAGACCCTCTCCTCCCATTCGATGGGGTCTCCTATGGCGGTAGGGGTGCCACTGCAATTATATTCCATGCAGATGAAGCAACGAAAGGAATTAATTGTATAGGTTCAATTATAAAATTTATCATGAATATGTTAGAATAGATCTAAAAGAATATTCATGATTTATTTTGATTGAGTTATTTTCTATTATATAATTAGCAATAGGATTGCTATTTATGAAATGTGCTGATCTATTTATGAAATGAGTCAACATATTTGGTGAACAGAAAATAAAACCTTTCAAATTTGAAAATTATTTTCAAAATGCCAAACCCTGACCCATCAGCCCAAATACTTAATTAAAAGAATTAAGTATTGTCTAGTAGGTCTAGAATTGTGAATTAAGACCTAAGATAATTGCATAAACTTGTGGGTCAATGGGTTAGATGGATTAGGTCCATAATTGGGTTAGACCTAAGGTTAGCTTAAAGAAATGGACTAAATTAGAGTAATTGATCAAATCTAATCAAAAGTTGAATTAGATTGGTCAAGGATACTCTAGACTCAACTCCAATAGTTGTAGTTGAATGGGTCCATGTCTTTAACCAGACCAAGATGGACTTAATTCATGGCTATGCGGTGGAACCCTATTTACTAAGTTGATCAAATTAAAACTAATGAACCGGTTGGTGTCTAAGGTAAGTTTGGCAGTTTGACCAGTGATTTTTAAGCGGGAGCTACTCGCAATGATTCGATCTCTGACGAGTTAATGGCTTATCCCCACCACTGATCTCACTTACCTGGCCAACCTGATGAATTAGGTTTTGATTAGATCACTTGGTGATTAGGGCTCACCCATATCATTAGGTAAATCAGTGTGACTGATTTAGGTGCTCCTAATGCCAGCTTTAATTAAATCTTTTTTAATCTGACTTGGTGAAGTCAGTGGGAGGATTGAAATTGGCTGGATATTTTCTTCTCTTCGATTCTTTAATAAAATCCTCAAAAATTATTAGGTCCCTAAAAATGATTAAGTTATATTGATAACTAAATCATAGCCTCCCATTAAGTGAGTGATAATGAGTCCATTAGTTTAATAATCATTGGAGGCCCAAAGGCCTGGTGCTTATTGACTAATAGAATTATCATTCATAATATGATAATTTGGTTTGAGTCTTTCTGATGGTGGTCAGGTTGGTCGGCCAAAGCGGGCCTGATCATTTATTTATTCGATTCACCAAATCAAATCATGTTAATGGTTGGACCTAACCAGATCTTTTCAGTGGAGGCCAAAGCCTACTGATTAGGTTCTAGGGTAAAATCAATTATTAGAAGTTGTTTAGAGAAACAACTGGTTATAAACCTACCCATAGATGCACATGGGTTGACCAACCAAAGTTGGGCTCGTGTGTAGTCTGTATGGATTCTAGTACCCACTAAAGAATTAAAGTAATTCCTCAAATTGGAGGTTGAGGCTACCAATTCATGAAAATACTAGAAGAAACTTTAGACTAAAGTCCAAGTCTTTAGTATTAATAATTTATGTACTAATATAGGTCTGATTTTTCTTTATGCAGCTATGGCCACTACCCTATCGCACCGATCATTATTAGATAATGACAAGCTCATGGGACCTAATTTCGATAGTTGGTATCGAAAATTAAAAATCATCCTTGAGCATGAGCGGATCCTTTATATAGTAACGGATCCGGCACCTGAGGAGCCAGCCCTGAACGCTAGAGGGATGGTCCGAGATACTTACCAGAAGTGGCTCAACGACCGCACCACCGTTCGGTGCATTATGCTGGCATCAATGAATGATGAGTTCAGTCGTAGGTTCGAGAACGCCCAACCACAGGAGATACTTCAAATGTTGAACGACTCCTTTGGCACGCCTGACGACGTTGAAAGGCACAAAACTAGTTATGCCATTTTCAATATTCGGATGAGGGATGGAGCCTCAGTCACTGATCATGTACTGTACATGATCGAAATGATTGAGCACCTAAATAAACTGAGCTTTCCCCTGCATGAGCAGCTCGATAAGGATGCAATCCTTAATTCTCTGCCCAAGTCCTACCTTCTCTTCCTTACTCATTTTCGAATGACAAAGCCTGTAGTGAACTACCATGGCTTGTTGGGGTTGCTGCAGAACTTTGAGAAGGACCACCAGCTCCATAAGGAGTCGGTGAATGTTGTGGGAGGGTCTTCTTCTGGTCGTCGACCCTTTAAAAAAGGAAAGAAGAATAAAAAGAAGAAGAATAAGAAGGTGCAACCAAAGTAGGTGATTATGAATCACTTCCAACCTGTGAGTTCTGTCTTCTTGATAAAATGACCAAGTCACCTTTTATTGAAAAAGGTGAGCGAGCCAGTGAACTCTTGGGTCTGGTACATTTTGATGCATGTGGACCCATGAGCTCAAGTGCAAGAGCTGGATATTTCTACTTCATAACCTTCACAGATGACCTATCGAGGTATGGATATGTCTATTTAATGAAACATAAGTTGGAGTCGTTTGAAATATTCAAACTATTTTGAAATGAGGTAGAAAAATAAACTGGAAAGTATATTAAAACTCTTCGATCTGATCGAGGAGGTGAATACCTTTCCAATGAATTTCTGACATATCTTGGAGAGAATGAGATTCTCTCTCAATGGACTCCTCTTGGAACACCACAGCATAATGGTGTATCTGAAAGGAGGAATTGGACCTTGTTGGACATGGTTCAATCCATGATGGGATTTGCTGGTCTGCCGATCTTCCTCTGGGGATATGCGCTCGAATCGGCTTGTTACCTTCTAAATAGAGTTTTGAGTAAGTCTGTAACCAAAATGCCATATGAGATATGGATAGGACGTAAGCCAGTACTCTCGCATCTTAAGGTTTGAGGGTGTCCGACTTATGTTAAACGTTTAATTACGGACAAGCTAGGACCTAGGTCTGACAAGTGTAATTTTATAGGATACCCAAAAGAGACCAAAGGATATTATTTCTACCTGGCTGATGAGCAAAAGGTGTTTGTCAGCCTTAAGACAATCTTTTTGGAAAAAGAGTTCCTTGGTGAAGGGACTGTTGCCTCTAAGGTCGAACTTGACGAAATTCGACAGGTAAAAAATCCGACGCAAGTTGCTGAACCTGAACCGGATTTGATTAGATCAGATCCGGAGCCCATTGTTCAAGCACCCTTAAGGCGATCTGGTAGAGTACCACGTCAACCGGACAGATACTATGGTTTCTTGATCCAAGACGATGATCCTATCAAACTTGATGAAAATGATGAGGATCCGATCACCTACATGGATGCAATGCAGAGACCCGACTCTGAGAAATGGCTAGAGGCCATGAAATCCAAAATGGAGTCCATGAAGGTCAACGATGTGTGGACATTGGTTGACCCACCCGAAGGAGTAAAACCGATAGGGTGTAAGTGGGTCTTCAAGAGGAAGAGGGGCACAGATGGAAAGGTGAAAATCTATAAAGCCCGTCTGGTTGCCAAAGGATATCGTCAACGTTATGGTATAGACTATGATGAGATATTTTCTCCTGTGGCAATGCTCAAATCCATTCGGATTATGCTTGCAATAGCTGTCCATCTGGACTATGAAATCTGGCAGATGGATGTGAAGACAGCTTTTCTAAACGAAGAGCTGGACAAAGAGGTGTATATGATACAACCTGAAGGATTCACATCCACAGATGAGTCTAAGGTGTGCAAACTACAGAGGTCCATTTATGGACTTAAGCAGGCATTCCGGAGTTGGAACATATGTTTTGCTAGGATGATCAAGATGTATGGCTTCGTTAAGAATGGAGAAGAGCCCTGCATTTATAAGTGGGCTAATGGTCCAGTAGTAGTATTTCTTGTATTGTATGTGGATGATATTCTCTTAATCGAGAATGATGTCCCTGCATTACAGGGAATAAAGATTTGGCTGTCGTCACAGTTCTCCATGAAGGATTTGGGAGAAGCTTCCTACATCCTAGGGATGAGAATCTATAGGGATAGATCTAAAAGGTTGCTTGGTTTATCCCAGTCTACGTACATAGATACTATGCTGAAGAGGTTCAGCATGGAGAATTTCAAGAAAGACTATCTACCGATAGGCCATGGAATTTCTCTCTCGAAGAGGGATTGTCCGACAACACCTCAAGAGAGAGAGCGTATGGGTAGGATTCCATATGCTTTGGCAGTGAGATCTATCATGTACGCCATGACATGTACACGACCAGATGTGGCATACTCACTAGGGATAGTGAGTAGATACCAATCTGATCCAGGGGAGAATCACTAGAAGGTTGTTAAAACCATCCTGAAGTATTTAAGAAATACTAAGGATCAGTGGCTTGTTTATGGTGAATTGGACTTGAAACTTATAGGGTTTACAGACTCTAGTTTCCAGTCTGATCACGATGACAGTAAAAGTATGTCGGGATTTATTTTTACCCTTAATGGTGGGGCTATCTGCTGGAAGAGTTCCAAGCAACACATAGTGGCTGATTCAGTTTTTGAGGCAGAGTATGTCGCTGCATCAGATGCTGCTAAAGAAGCGATGTGGCTGAGAAAATTTATCATCGAGCTCAAAGTAGCACCCTCCCTTATTGGTCTAGTTCTGCTCTACTGTGACAGCTCTGGAGCCATTGCTCAGGCGAAGGAACCCAAGGGACACCAACGGACGAAGCATATTCTGCGCTGCTACCATCTTATCTGAAAAATTATAGATCGAGGTGACGTCGATCTTCAAAAGATCGACGAAAAGGAGAACCTGGCCGACCCATTCACTAAAGTCATTACGATGAAGGAGTTCGACGACTACAAGTCAAAGATGGGTATTAGATACTACACCGATTGGCTTTAGGCCAAATGAGAGATTGTTGGGAATAGTATCCCAAAGCTAATCGTCAGCTTGTTGACGGTTGTGCTCCTTTTGTATATATACATGAATTATGAATTAATAAAAATTATTTTGGTTTTTTTTATCATAAAATATTTCATCTTCTAATGAACTCCTGTGTTGTGGTGAAGTCCTTAGGACTATTTAGACTCGACAAAGGAGGATTTGTCATTTAGTCCTTAAATCTATTCACGATCAAATGATACGTTGCTACCAAGGACGACAATGTTTATCAAGCATAGGTCGTTGTGTGCCATATAGGATGGCTGTCCTCTTAACCAAAGAGTGTGAGACACTGGTATGGCATACAGGTGAGATGTAAAGGTACATCTGCACTGAACGTGACTGACTCCAGAGCTATTTCTACTGTCAAGATTTGCTCCGATGGAATATGGGTATAAATGTCCCTCTGACCTGAGACCGCCACGGTGACTTGCAAGTAACTCACTGTACTTAGGCATTGGACTACCTGAATTTCTAATTCAGTGACGGAAGGCTGCTAGGTGTAGTTAAGTACTTGACTTGTCGGTGCGTATGCCAAGATGGGATTGACCACTCCAGTTTAGGAGCTATGTACAGTCATGTTTCAATTTAGCAAAATCTTGGCCAAGGTAGTCCTAGTGAGGAGTCATAGGACTGTTTGAATTGAGCACGATTCGGATGATCTGATCAAAGTTGACAGTTTAACCCTGAGTCATCCTAAACACAGGAGTCAAAAGGATGAATTATATAGTAACTATATTCACATAGGTTCTGAGTGTTACGATTGCGACTATTCGACCTATCCGAACATCGACTACCATTGCTAGATGGTCACTTCGATTAGTACAGGAATTGATTCCTGTGCTACCGGCTTAAGTTCGAACCTGTGAGGTCACACACATTAGAGGTTCCTATCTGATCTGATAGCTGGTGAAGAGTCTTTCATGTCTGAGATTCTGTGATCGAGAATCAAGATTCTCTGATCATGAATTCCACATATTTTGGGTACCGAGCTCAAGAGTCCCACTGGTTTAGGACTCTTCGATCAGGGTTACATATCGATGAATTCTGATGCCCGATTACCCATCGGATTTGGACTCAATATTTATGAGAGATTTAATTAATGATTTGATTACTAATTAACTTAATTTGATTGAGTAATTAATTTTGGATCAAGTCCAATTAAATTGGATTCAGTTGGGTTTGACCCGATTAGGTTAAGAGTTGACCTAATCGTCGAGATGGTTTGGTCCCTGATATGATCAGGGGTTGGGCTTAATCAATTTTTGATTTGATTAGAATTTTATTGAGTCTAATTAAGCCTAATTAAGTTGGGTTTAAATTAGTCTAATTGGGCCTAACTTATTTGGTTCAATTAGGTTGGTTTAAATAATGAAACCACCTTGACCCATTCTCCCTGCGCCACCTCACTTCCACTGCGCCCATTTGAATTCACGAGAAGGAAGTTCTCATAAATTTTTCCTCATGCAAAGCCCTCCTCATGCCCTACTTTAATGCACCAAATGAGTGGATAAGGATGATTAGTTGACCATTCAAATTTAAAACAAAGTTTGAATTTGAATGAGCAATCAATCTTAGCGCCTTGACCTTATCCTCTTTTAACGCCCCATTTATTACACGAGAAAATGTTTCTCATGAAATCACTCATGCACAAATTAAGCCATGCCCTCCTCTTCTCACACCCTTAGTGGATAGATATAAATTGATTTCCATTTGAATTCAAAATTTGATTTGAATTCAAATATGCAATTACTCATCTTTATCCTCTCACGTGGATAAGACGTTTGACATTGTTTTAAAAGGAGGAGAAGAGTGGGGCGTGTGCAAAAAAAAATTTTGAAGAGAAAATCTGGACGTGAGGAATCCTTGTGTGCAAGGTGAAGGTCTATATCCTTCCGAGAGAAAAAGAAAGAAAAGAAAGAAAAAGTGTACGCAGGGTTTCAGTGAGTTCTTCAGGGTTTCAGCCTGGAGTTCGAAAAGTGAGAAGGTGAGCTACGAGTGTCATGAGCCCACCAAATTTTAGGAAGATCTTTAATATCCTCTCAGACATGTCTGCTGATGATCCAAAGCATCCAAAGAATCGACAGACATCGATCAAAGGAGTTCGATCAACATCGACCGTCGAAAGGGCTCTACAACGAGCTAGCACTTGTGAGGAGTCGATCAGACTGAGAGCTTCGTGTGGATGATCTGCAGAGGTCAGATACGCTATGTGGCTGTATCGCGATGATCAGACTCTCCCGATGGTGATCAGATTGCGGTGATCTACTATCCGTACAAAGGTATTGTGTTCTGAACACATTACAGTAAAGTATTTACTGTTCGAATTTGAATTTCAAATTTAAATGTGTTGGGTGTAAAATCCTCCCAAGTCAAAGTTCGTGTCATGAGTGACCCCTCAGGGATTCTACCGGCGCCCGACCTACGGTGGTAGGAAGACTTTGTCCGGACTCCTACGGGAGGCGAACTTCATCTCCGACTCCAACTACAGGAAGGCTTTGTCCGGACTCCTACGGGAGCTGGACTCCATCCCCGACTTCAGCAACAAGAAGACTGTAGGAACCAGATCTAGGGTTTCAGGGTTAGATCTTGAAACTTTTTCAAGATCATACAGCGGAAGACTAAAATAAATCAAAATTTATTTTCTAAGATCAGAAAATCCCTAGATCTAAGATCATATTACATGATTATTACATAGCATTAAATCAAAAATTAAAATATATAAATATAGCATGAACTACATGTTGATCATATCAACATGTTTCTATACTACATCTAATGTATGTATTAAACAATAGATCAGATCTATTACCTTGCAAGTTAGATGTTCTAACCTTGTTGATCTGGGCTTGAGGATGATGTTGAAAGCCACACACACATCCGGCCTCTAGGAGTCGTCCACACGAGCCCACGAATCTCAATCAGAAGTCCTGCTTCAGAAAATCAGCACAGTATGCTAGTACTGCGCTGATCCTTCTTTGATGGTTGATCAGGTGCCTCCTTCTTGATTTGGACTCTTCCAAAGATGGAAAGTAGAAGGAGGAGTTTCATATCTGAGACACTCTCAGAAAACTCAAGATGGAGGGAGGAAAGATATGAAAACAAAAACCCAAGAAGAAGACCCTCTTCTTCTTCACATTTTTTTCTCTAGACACCCAAACTTGCATCTTTTATATCTCCACGACCTAAAAGTATTTCTCTCTGATTTTTGAATGGCACAAAGGTCTCTCAAATATCTAATTTTTTCTAAAATTTTATGAAGAAACTCATCTTATATAGAGAGATATGATAGAGTCTTTGTCTAGGTCAAACACCTAGTCAAGGCTTATCCAAACATGGCAAGTTAAGGGACGCCCAACTCTTGAGCACCTCCTTCATATTTTTGTGTATGGATCAATAGAAAAGGGTGCACAATGTATACCCTAAAAGCCACAAAAATTCTAAAAAAAATTTGGATAAATTCGATGCAAAATTGAAAGAGTTTTGGATTTCTAAAACTCTATCTCATAGAATTCGAAATCCAAACTTATTCCTTTTAGATTTGATCCAAACCACCTTCCATGTAAGAAAGAAGAGAGGAGACCTTTTGTGAACGTGGGAGAGATCTGAGAGAGGGCTTTTGTCGCACAAAATAAGTGAAGATTGGCGTTGAATAAGAGAGAGGGCGTGGAGAAGGATTATGTGGCGCAAGGTGGAATCCTAGTCTTACTAGGATTCTGTCTTATGACTTGTTTTAATTTGGTTTCCCAAACCAAATCAAATCAAAATTAGATCAACCCAATTAAAATAGATCTTAACCCAATTAAGAACCTAATTTAATCAGATTAAATTAGATTTAAATCTGATTTAATTTTCTAATCAAATTAGAAATTAGATTGACCCAAGTCCTAGTTGAACTAGGACTAATTTTTCCTTGCACTTGGCTTATCCAATAAACCAATTGGACTTGATCCAATCAAGCCCAAAATAAATTTAATTAAATTATATTTAATTAGACTTAATCTCAGCTCATTGGCTTAATCAAATTAAACCAATTAGCAATCGAATTGCTAATCGATCCTCCTGCAACACTTGCACTGGGTTAAATGTCAATCGTATTGATCATTTAACCCTAGAACGATTCTTAATCGTTGATCAACCATCTGATCAGATCATGAACTCTAATGTGTGTGACCTCATAGGTCCGAACCTAAGCTGGTAGCATAGGAATAAATTCTTATACCAATTGAAGTGACCATCTAGCAATGGTACCCGACGACCGGATAGGTCGAATGTGTAGAACAACATCCTTAGAACCCATGCGGATATAGTTTTAATATAATTCATCCCCTTGACCAAAATGATCATAGGATACCCCAGAGTTTAACTGTCAACTCTGATTAGGTTATCCACATTGTATTTCAAAATATCAAATCCATCTGATGGATTATCCTGGCCAAGGTTTTGCTAAATTGAAATACAGCGACTCATTCTTCTCCAACTCTTGGAGTGGTCAATCCCATCTCGATCACACTCTGACTTCACAAGTACTTGACTGTGCCCAGAAGCCTTCCGTCCCTGAATTAGAAATTTAGTTAGTCCAGTACCAAAGCACAGTGAGTTGCTTGCAAGTCACTGAGGCGATCTCAAGTCTAAGGGACACTTATACCTATATCCCATCAGAGACATTCTCGACAGCAGAATGCTCTGGAGTTGGTCACGTTCAATGATGATGTACCCTTACATCTCACCTGTATGCCATACCAGTGTCTCCACACTCCTTGGTTAAGAGGACAACCAACCCATATAGCCTACAGCGACCTATGCTCGATAGAAGCTGTCGTCCTTATTAACAGCCTATCATTTGGTCGTGAACAGTTTTAAGGACTAATCGATAAATCCTCTCTTTATCGAACCTAAATAGTCCTAAGGACTTCATCATAACAATGGAGTTCATTAGAAGATGAAAGCTTATGATGAAGATGCCAAATATATTTTATTTATTAACAAATCAATTACAATACTCGGTTGCTCAACCATCAACAGCTTGATGATTGGCTTTTTGGGACACATTTCCCAACAAGACTTCGTCCGGACTCCTACGGGAGCCAAACTTCATCTCTGACTCCAACTACAGGAAGGCTTCGTCCGGACTCCTACGGGAGCCGGACTCCATCTCTGACTTCAGCCGCAGGAAGACTTTGTTCGGACTCCTACGGGAGCTGAACTTCGTCTCCGACTCCAACTACAGGAAGGCTTCGTCCGGACTCCTACGGGAGCCGGACTCCATCCCCGACTTCAGCAGCAGGAAGATTTCGTCCAGACTCCTACGGGAGCCAGACTCCGTCCCCGACCTTAGCAACAGGAAGACTTGGTCCGGACTCCTATGGGAGCCGAACTTCGCCTCCGACTCCAACTACAAGAAGGCTTCGTCCGGACTCCTACGGGAGCCGGACTCCATCCCCGACTTCAGCAGCAGGAAGACTTTGTCCGGACTCCTACGGGAGCCAGACTTCGTCTCTGACTCCAACTACAGGAAGGCTTCGTCCGGACTCCTACAGGAGTCGGACTCCATCCCTGACTTCAGCAGCAGGAAGATTTCGTCCGGACTCCTACGGGAGCCAGACTTCGCCTCCGACTCCAACTACAGGAAGGCTTCATCCGGACTCCTACGGAAGTCGGACTCCGTCCCCAACTTCAGCAGCAGGAAGACTTCGTCCGGACTCCTACGGGAGCCGGACTTCGCCTCCGACTCCAACTACAGGAAGGCTTCGTCCGGACTCCTACGGGAGCCAGACTCCATCCCCCACTTCAGCGGCAGGAAGACTTCGTCCGGACTCCTATGGGAGCCGGACTTCGCCTCCGACTCCAACTACAGGAAGGCTTCATCCAGACTCCTATGGGAGCCGGACTCCATCCCTGACTTCAGCAGCAGGAAGACTTCGTCCGGACTCCTACGGGAGCCGGACTTCATCTCCGACTTCAACTACAGGCAGACCTCGTCCGGACTCTTACGGGAGCCAGACTCCACCCACAACTTCAATCACAGGTAGGCTTCGTCCAGACTCCTACGGGAGTCAGACTCTGTCTCTAACTTCGACTGTAGGAAGACTTCGTCCGAGCTCCTACGGGAGCCGGACTTCACCTCCGACTCCAGCTACAGGTAGGCTTTGTCCGGACTCCCACGGGAGCCGAACTTCCACCCTGAACTCCTGCTGAAGGTCTCGATCGAGATTCCTCGACAAATGATCCCCATCCGGACTTCTGCAAAAATCAGACTCCAATCGAACTTCGGCCGACAAGTCTGGACCCCCTGGCAGGCCGCAGTAACGGCCACGACTCTGCTCCACTCCTTGCGGCGGATCCTATGTGGCTCCATCACTCCCTGGCAGGCCACAGTAACGGCCACGACTCTGCTCCACTCCCTACGGCGGATCCTATGCGGCTCCATCACTCCCTGGCAGGCCGCAGTAACGGCCATGATTCTACTCCACTTTCTGCAACAGATCCTGCGCAGTTCCACCACTCCCTGACGAGTCGCGACAACGGACGCCGCTCCACTCCCCGCAACTGATTCCACGTGGTGAGCTATGGTGACAGCCACGACTCCACCCCATTACTCTTCATGATAAATTCCTCCTGGCCCCGTACGGCCCACGATGAGGTGATCATAAACAGTCGCTATCAATCCTTTGCTCCCCCCGTCTATAAAAGGGGACCCCAGATATGTTATTCTCTAAGCTCAAAATTCTATCCCAAAACTCTGCTTAAATTTTCGTTCGAGCACTCCATTCTTGTTGAGGCAGAGAACTGACTTGAGCGTCGGAGGGTCTTGCCGGAGCAACCCCACCTCCGGTTTAGACTTCTTTTGCAGGTCCCGGCGGTGATCGTGACTCCCTCAACTCCAGCTTCTCTGGTGCAGGCAAATTTTTGCACCAATAGGATTGGCGCTAGAAGGAGGGCCTGTGTCTTCGTAGTACCCTTGTTCTTAAAGGAGTGCTCAACGGGACCGCCTCCGATCATCTTTTTCGGTGTCTTCTCCTCCTTCCCCCACTAGATCATCGCCCGATGCCTTCTCGCGAAGCATCCACACGGCGATCCATGGCCTCCGCAGCCAGATCTCAGGCTCCGACCTCGTCTCCAGTTTCCCAGGCCCCACATCCTCCGGCAACGGCAGCCGGCATGGAGCGGTCGGACAATCGGCCTCCGACGGATTTTGCCAACACCATCTCGGAAGAATCCCGATGGGGAGCGACCGGCGTATTGGCCGGACTTTCCAAGCGGCAAAAGATCGAAGAATCCATAACTTTCACCGAAGAAGATGCTCAGGGAGTTTAATTTTCTCATAACGACGCAGTTGTAGTTTCTTTGAATATAGCTAATTACGATGTCCGCCGCATTCTTGTCGACAATGGAAGTTCGACCGACATTTTATTCTATGACGTCTTCTCAAGAATGTCCATCCTTGATGACCATTTGAGGCTGATTTGCTCCCCTCTAGTAGGGTTTACCGACAATGCTGTCCCGATGGAGGGAGTGATAACTTTGACTGTAGCTGCGGGTCGATATCCAAGACAATCCAGGGCTCTGGTGAATTTCTTGGTGGTGAAGGCACCGTCAGCCTACAACGCGATCCTCGACTGACCTGGCCTCAATGCTCTCCGAGCCATCGTGTCAACCTACCATTTGAAGTTAAAATTTCCTACCAACCAGGAGATCGGAGAGGTCAGAGGAGACCAAGCCCTGGCCAGACACTGCTACAACATAGCCTTGCAAAGAAGCGACCAATCCGACCCTTGTCCAGTTGATGGGCTGGATGCCCGCGACGACCTCACTGAGGAAAGGGGCGGCCCAATCGAAGATCTGGTTTCGATCTCTTTGAACGACGGGAATGCGGAGCATGTGGTGAAGATCGGCTCCAACCTAGGGGAAGAGGTGCGGACACATCTCATCAATTTTCTACGAAAGAATGCGGATATTTTCGCTTGAGTTCCAGCAGACATGCTGAAGATTGACACGAAAGTCATGGAGCACCGCCTGGCCGTCGATCCCAAGCATCGACTGACGAAAGAGAAAATCCGAGGTCATGCACCAGAGAGGCAGAAAGCGATAGCCGAGGAAGTGGACAAACTCCTGAAAGTCAGATTCATTAGGGAAGTCAATTATCCTGACTGGATTTCCAACATTGTCCTAGTCAAAAAGGCAAACGACAAGTGGAGGATGTGCATAGACTTCAAAAAGCTGAACAAAGCCTGCCCAAAAGACAGCTATCCTCTGTCCAGAATTGATCAATTGGTGGATACGACCTCGGGCCATGAGCTCCTCACCTTTATGGATGCATTCTCCGGCTATAATCAAATCAGGATGGTGCCGGAAAATGAAGAAAAGACTGCTTTCATTACTAACCGTGGCCTTTACTGTTACAAGATCATGCCTTTCGGCCTCAAAAATGCAGGTGCAACCTACCAACGGCTGGTGAACAAAATCTTCAAGGAACAGATCGGCCGCAATATGGAGGTCTACGTGGACGACATGCTCGTGAAAAGCAAATCTTTCATGAACCACATCGCCGACCTCGAGGAGGCCTTCGACACCCTCCGAAAATATAAGATGAAGCTGAACCCGACTAAATGTGCCTTCGGAGTGACCTCGGGGAAGTTCCTGGACTTCATGGTATCGGGATGCGGAATCGAAGCCAACCCAGAGAAAATTCACACCATCCAAGAGATGGCCACCCCGAAGTCGATAAAAGAGGTTCAGCACCTTACTTGAAGGGTAGCAGCCCTGAATCGCTTCGTCGCGAGGTCGGCCGAACGGTGTTTACCCTTCTTCCAAACCCTCAAGCGGTCGAAGAACTTCTGTTGGACTCCTGAGTGCCAACAGGTGTTCGAAGAACTAAAGAGCTACCTCGGTTCACCTCCGCTGTTGGCGAAGCCAGAGCCTGGAGAGGAACTATTTTTATACCTGACGGTCTCTCCCATGGCTCTCACGGTAGTCCTTGTCAAGGAAGAAGCAAAAGTTCAATGGCCGATCTACTATGTCAGTCACGCATTAAGAGACACCGAGACCAGGTATACTAAATTAGAAAAACTGACTTACGCCCTGTTGATTGCAACCCAGAGGCTCCGACCCTACTTTCAAGGACACACGTAACGCTGCTCACCGACCAACCGATCAAGGTGATTCTACACCGGGCGGATGCCTCCGGGAGGATGGCAAAATGGGCGATCGAGCTCACAGAATTCGACATCAACTATCGACCCAGGCCAGCAGTGAAGGCCTAGATATTGGCAGATTTCATAGTGGAGTGTACTATCCCAGAGGAGGCCGAACCTGAACAAGGTGAAATTGACGGCCTGGAGTCCCAACCGAACTCCCTCAGAGAAGAAATAGATCCCTCTGGTTGCTTTTGGGCCCTCTACGTGGATGGGTCTTCCAATATGTCAGGCGCAGGCACGAGCCTGATCCTGATCAGTCCAGAGGGAATCATCGCGGAGTACGCTCTGCGCTTCGAGTTCTCCGCAACAAACAATGGAGCAGAATATGAAGCTCTGATCGCAGAACTGAAGATCGCCAAAGAGCTGGGAGTAGATCGGCTCCAGGTCCACAGCGACTCCCAACTAGTAGTGGGATAAGTCAACGAAAACTATGAAGCACGGGAAGACAGCATGGCTAAGTATCTTGAAAAAGTAAAGGAGCTCATCCCCGCCTTCAGTAGCTTCAACATCAGGCAGATTTCGAGGATGAAAAATACCAAGGCCGACCTTCTCTCCAAGCTGACAATGCTGGCTTCGGCCGAATTACCCAAGGGTGTTCTCTTTGAAGTTCTAAAGTGCCCGAGTACGGAAGAATCGCGGCCCGTGATGGAATTTGACCACGAGCCCAGCTGGATCGACCCACTGATAACATATCTCAGAGACGGGGTTCTCCCCCAGGATGAAAAGAAGCTCGAAAGCTCAGAAATCAAGCCTCCCGATACATACTTTATGAGGACAAGTTGTACAAGAGATCATACTCTTTGCCCCTTTTAAAATGTCTCCGGCCTTCGGAAGCTGACTACGCCTTGTGGGAGGTGCATGAAGGAATCTGTGGAAGCCATCTGGGGGCTAGATCTTTATCCCACAAGTTGCTCCACCAAGGATATTACTGGCCGACGATGCATCATGACTTGATTGAATACGTCAGAAAGTGTGACCGATGTCAGAGATATGCCAACATCCAGAGACAGCCCGCCACCGAGCTTACACCCTTGAGTGCCCCATGGCCTTTTGCACAATGGGGGATGGACATCCTTGGATCCTTTTCCATGGCGTCAGGGCAGAGGAAGTTCCTCCTGGTAGCGATTGACTACTTCACCAAGTGGGTCGAAGCCGAACCACTGGCGAAAATCACAGAAGCTAAAGTGCAAGATTTTGTCTGGAAGTCAATCGTTTGCAGGTTCGGTCTGCCAAGAACCCTAATCACTGATAACGGACGGTAGTTCGCAGGAGCAAAATTCGTCGAATTCTGTGAAGATCTAAATATCTCCCACAACTTCACATCAATAGCCCATCCTCAGGCGAACGGTGAAGCTGAAGTGACCAACAGAACCCTGCTGCAAGGGATCAAGACAAGGCTCGAAAAGGCGAAGGGAACTTGGGCAGACGAACTTAATCATGTGCTGTGGGCATATCGAACTATCCAAAGACTGCCCACGGGAGAGACCCCCTTTGCTTTAGCCTTCAGAACGGAGGCTGTTATCCCAATTGAGCTTAAACTCCCGTCGGTGCGAGTCGTGGCATTCAACGAACATCACAATTCGCAAGGTCTTAAAGCCAACCTCGATTTACTAGAAGAAAAGTGGGAGGTAGCTCAAGTTCGGATGGCAGCCTACAGACAGAAAGTCACCCGCTATTACAATTCTCGGGTCAAGAATAAAGTCTTTAGAGTAGGAGATCTAGTGCTTCGACGAGCCGCTGTCTCGCAACCTCAGGATCGAGGGAAGCTCACCCCAAACTGGAAAGGCCCATATGAAGTCAAAGAAGTAGTCCGACCCGGAACTTATTACCTCAAGGAGCTCGGAGGAGCAGACCTCCCGCGACTATGGAGCTCGAAAAACTTACGAATGTATTACTGATAACTTTATTTTAAATAAAAGTTGCATATCTACATGTCTCCTCTCTTGGCACAAGCCTATATCGACAGGACAGTCAAAACAAACCGTGTCGGAAGCGGGAGGAGAACTTCATCTCGACAAAGTCGAAGGCTCGGTTCTCTCTAGATCGGATGGGGGGAGAGGCCAAGAAACGCCCATATGTGCCCCCACAGCCCTGTTAGGGACAGGAGGAGAACCTCACCCTAACTTGAGCAAAGTCGAAGGTCCGATTCCTTTCAGACCAGATGGGGGGAGAGGCCAAGCAACGCCCATATGTGCCCCCACAGTCCTGTTAGGGACAGGAGGAGAACCTCGCCCTAACTTGAGCAAAGTCGAAGGTCCGATTCTCTTTAAATCGGATGGGGGGAGAGGTCCTGCAACGCCCATATGTGCCCCCACAGCCCTGTTAGGGACAGGAGGAGAACCTCGCCCTAACTTGAGCAAAGTCGAAGGCCCGATTCTCTTTAGACTGGATGGGGGGAGAGGCCCTGCAACGCCCATATGTGCCCCCACAGCCATGTTAGGAACAGGAGGAGAACCTCGTCCTAACATGAGCAAAGTCGAAGGCCCGATTACACCTAGACCGGATGGGGGGAAAGGCCCAGTAGTGCCCATATGTCTCCTACAGTCGCATTAGGGACAGGAGGAGAACCTCATCCTAACCAGAGCTGAAACCTGTTACGACAGAAATAGAGGCAGAACCTCGTCCTGACACCAATTAAGGTCTGGTCATTCAAGACCAGAGGGAAAAAAGGGGACCTTCCCAGCGGCCCCTTCGCAAGAAGACTTCGTCCGGACTCCTACGGGAGCCGGACTTCGCCCTCAACTTCGATCGCAAGAAGACTCCGTCCGGACTCCTACGGGATCCAGACTTCGCCCCCGACTCTGATTGCAGGTAAACTTCATCTGGACTCCTACGAGAGTCGGACTTCACCCTCGACTTTGATCGCAGGAAGACTCCGCCCGGACTCCTACGGGAGTCGGACCTCATCCCCAACTCCGGCTGCAGGAAGACTCTGCCCGGACTCCTACAGGAGTCGGACTCCCGCAAACCCCACCAAGAGCAAAGGGAAAAATCTCACTCGAAAAAGAAAAAGGAGAAAGGAGAGAGGAGTTAAAAGGGAAAGGGATGGACTACGTCAGCGATGAATGAAAAACAAACAGCATCAAAGATGCAGAGAACCTCGTCTCAGCAGGGATTGGGGTTCTTATCAAGAACCCCAGCTTTCTCTCAACTCAAGTCCGAGATAAGATGACTTCCTCAGGGTGACGAGAAGCTCAGACCTCTGAGCTCGAGCCCCGATGGGGGGCGCCAAACCCGAGCGGCCCCAGGCAAATCTGCGGCCATGGATGAAAGGACAGGTCGATGCGATGGCAATCGGGTACCTTCAAATGATGCAAAGGCCGAAAGAAGCTCGGCAAGCGACAATTCAACACATGAGCAAAAGAGGTAGCAAAAAATTTCTTTCTCATATTATTTATTAAATATACATTATAGAGCCATTAAGGCTGAAGAAGAAGGATAATTGGAAAGGCGAGCCGACGTGGCAACAACCAGTAACCTCCGGACGATATCAACAAAAAAAAAAAAAAGAGAAAGAGAGAGAAGGGAATACAACAATAATAATGGTAAAGGAAAGAAGTTCGGCAGGCAGCAATTCAATGCAAAGTGCAGACGAAGTAACAAAATCTCCTTCTCATTTTTTGATTAACAAGATGTACGTTACAAGACCCGGAGGACCAGAAAAAGAAGACATTACTACAAGACTCGAAGGGAATACACCGGAGACCACTTCAAGCTGTCGACTTCTCTTCCCGATTCCATCCTTCTCAGCAGTATTTTTCAGTGCGTGTGATAAACCTCTCGGCTCTCGCCCCCTGCCTTGTTCTGCTCCATCGTCGAAACCCCAACCCTAGGGGGAAAAGGATGGGATAGAATTCAGGGGGCAGCGAAGGCAACGGCAGCGGTGACGACGACCTGCATCAAGAAGAATCGGAGGTACCCCGAAGGCCGCGATGGCGTCGGAGGCATGCGCCACCACCGTGTGCTCCACGACAACCACCATCCTAGGTACTCCGGCAAGGTCGGCATGCACTACTTCCACCATCCCTGCAACAAGTTCTACTGCCCCACCGTCGGCGCCGATCGCTTCTGGTCCCTCGGCCCCGATGACGTCAAGAATCCTGCCACAGCTTGTGACGACAACTCTGCCCCCTTGACCAATGTCGTCCCGCTCAGCTACTCCAAAATTCTCGGGCGGAACGCCCTCACCGGTTGTCTCCGTTATTAAACCCCTATTGTTGAAGAAATTCTCCCTCGAGCCCCCTTTAAGGCGACGGGAACCCTCAGTGACAGTTTGACAGTCGGAGAACTCGCAGGCCGCTATTTTCCTCACACTCCACTTGGTCCGTGGCATCCTCTCGAGGTTGGCCTCCGGGGCGGGGGCCCCGACGGGAGAACCCCTCGGAGAGGCTCGGGGGACTGAAGACGGCGGGGAGCCGACGGGGATGGCAAAGACTGGTGCGAAGGGCGCTCAGAGTCGAAAAGGGCACCGATGGAGTGGCTGAGTGGCTAAACTCTCAGGCAGAAGAAAGGTGTTGACCCTCAGGCGAAGTGAAGCCCCTGAAGGAAAGGTGGGGGCTTAAATAAGCAATGGGGCCTGGCGCAGTTATGGTGGCAGATATCCCTAGGTCAACCAGTGCCCGCCACGTGTCCCACTCACCGCGGCATAGGGTTGACCGTTCGCGGACCATTATGGCGTGACGCTTAGGATTACGTCCTGGTGGGAGTTCCGAAAGAACTCTTCGGATCACCCTAATCGGAAAAAGGCTCCAGCACGCGTGCATTAAATGCCAAGATTTTCGAGGGCGGTCATGTGCAGAATTCGAGGAAACGACTTCGGCTGTAAAAATTTTTTGTACTTCCTCTGATCGAAAATCGAACTCGAAAGTAGGAGGACTGGTGTTGGGTGTAAAACCCTCCCAGCCGAAGTTCATGTCAGGAGTGACCCCTCAGGGATTCTACCGGTGCCCGACCTACGACGGCAGGAAGACTTTGTCCGGACTCCTACAGGAGCCGAACTTTGTCTCTGACTCCAACTACAGGAAGGCTTCGTCCAGACTCCTACGGGAGCCGGACTCCGTCCCTGACTTCAGCAGCAGGAAGACTTCGTTCGGACTCCTACGGGAGCCGAACTTCGTCTCCGACTCCAACTACAGGAAGGCTTCGTCTGGACTCCTATGGGAGCCGGACTCCGTCCCCGACTTCAGCAGCAGGAAAACTTTGTCCGGACTCCTACGGGAGCCAAACTTCGTCTCCGACTCCAACTACAAGAAGGCTTCGTCCGGACTCCTACGGGAGCCGGACTCCATCCCCGACTTCAGCAGCAGAAAGATTTCGTCCGGACTCCTACGGGAGCCGAACTCCATCCCTGACTTCAGCAGTAGGAAGACTTCGTCCAGACTCCTATGGGAGCCAGACTTCACCTCTGACTCCAACTACAGGAAGGCTTCATCCGGACTCCTACGGGCACCAGACTCCGTCCCCGACTTTAGCAGTAGGAAGACTTCGTCCGGACTCCTACGGGAGCCAGACTTCGTCTCCGACTCCAACTACAGGAAGGCTTCGTCCAGACTCCTACGGGAGCCAGACTCCGTCCCCGACTTCAGCAGCAGGAAGATTTCGTCCAGACTCCTACGGGAGCCGAACTTCGCCTCCGACTCCAACTACAGGAAGGCTTCGTCCGGACTCCTACAGGAGCCGGACTCCGTCCCCGACTTCAGCAGTAGGAAGACTTCGTCCGGACTCCTACGGGAGCTGGACTTCGCCTCCGACTCCAACTATAGGAAGGCTTCGTCCGGACTCCTACGGGAGCCGAACTCCATCCCCGACTTCAACAGCAGGAAGACTTCATCCGGACTCCTACGGGAGACAGACTTCACCTCCGACTCCAACTACAGGAAGGCTTCGTCCGGACTCCTACGGGAGCCGGACTCCGTCCCCGACTTCAGCAGCAGGAAGACTTCGTCCGGACTCCTACGGGAGCCGGACTTCATCTCCGACTTCAACTACAGGAAGACCTCGTCCGGACTCCTATGGGAGTCGGACTCCGCCCACAACTTCAATCACAGGTAGGCTTCGTCCGGACTCCTACGGGAGTCGGACTCCATCTCCAAGTTTGACTGCAAGAAGACTTCGTCCGAGCTCCTACGGGAGCCGAACTTCGCCTCCGACTCCAGCTACAGGTAGGCTTTGTCCGGACTTCCGCCCTGAACTCCTGCTGAATGTCTCGATCGAGATTCCTCGACAAATGATCCCCATCCGGACTTCTGCAGAAATCAGACTCCAATCGAACTTCGGCCGACAAGTCTGGACCCCCTCATAGGCCGCAGTAACGGCCACGACTCTACTCCACTCCCTACAGCAGATCCTACGCGGCTCCATCACTCTCTGGCAGGCCGCAGTAACGGCCACGACTCTGCTCCACTCCCTACTGCAGATCCTACGCGGATCCATCACTCTCTGGCAGGCCGCAGTAACGGCCACGATTCTGCTCCACTTCCTGCAACGGATCCTGCGTAGTTCCACCACTCCCTGGCGAGTCGTGACAACGGACGCCGCTCCACTCCCCGCAACCGATTCCACATGGCGAGCCATGGTGACAGCCACGACTCTACCCCATTACTCTTCATGATAAATTCCTCCTGACCCCGTACGGCCCATGATGAGGTGATCATAAACAGTCGCTATCAATCCTTTGCTCCCCCCGTCTATAAAAGGGGACCCCAGATACGTTATTCTCTAAGTTCAAAATTCTATCTCAAAACTCTGCTTAAATTTTCGTTCGAGCACTCCATTCTTGTTGAGGCAGAGAACTGACTTGAGCGTCGAAGGATCTTGCCGGAGCAACCCCACCTCTAATTTAGACTTCTTTCGCAGGTCCCGACGGCGACCGTGACTCCCTCGACTCCAGCTTCTCCGGCGCAGGTGGATTTTTGCACCAACAAAATGCATGCATGCTATATATCATATTTAGATCCTAGTGTAGGATAAATTCTTATTAATTAATTAGATTAATTAATAATTTTCACTGTAAAATAGTGATTTTGAAAAAGTTTTAAAATTACCATTTTATCCCTGCACTGATTTTCTCCACAAGTTTGACCATGTGAAAGGTGAGGGTAGAGGATCTGCTGGTACAAATAGGATTGGATTCGACCTTGAAGGATGGCTCGAAGGGATGACTAACAAGCAATGGGTATCCTTGGAGAAAAGGGCATGTGCCACGATTAGGACTTATTTGGTGGATGAGGTGTTGTATGGCATGTTAGTGGAGAGATCATCCAGAGGTTTGTAGTCAAGGTTGCACATATCGTACATAGGGAAGAACATGTGTAACAAGTTGATGATGAAGAAGCAATTGTACAGCTTTCGGATGCAAGAGGACGAGGATGTTGTAGTACGCATTCAATGGTTTGATCAGATGAGCATAGATTTACTAAACATTGGGGTGGATTTTGAAGAGGAGGATAAGAGCTTGTTGTTGTTGTACTCGCTACCCAGGAGCTTCGATTTGTTGGTGACGATGCTGCTGTATGGTAAGAAGACACTGGTGTATGAGGAGATCGTGTCAGTGCTCAGGTCCAATGAGCAGTGGAAATGGCAGATGAAGAGGGAGGTCTTCCAGGAGAGTCTTGTGGCTTCAGAGAGGGCTAAGAGTGGGAAGATAAAAAGCGAGCAGGTGGGGCAAAAAGTCCAAGAAAGGCAGTAAGGAGGCTAGGAAGTACTTTAAGTATGGTGAAGCAGGGCACTTTAAGTGGGAGTGTCCACTTTGGAAGAAATGCAAGGTAGGAGAAAGGAAAGACTTGAATTTCATTAGTTCAGTCATTGAATCAGAAGAGTCAGATGAGTTCTTAGTAATTTCGGAGGAGCCTGTGGGGTGCAGAGGATCCGAAACAGCTTCGGAGGGGTCTACGGAGTGCGAAGGGTCTGAAGGGGCAACAATGGTGATCGAGGTACAACAGCAGGCTCAATAGAGCAGCATTGGATGGTTGGCCTCGGTGAGTTGGGTACAGAGTCAATTTTTGTGGTGTCAGGAGGACTTCGGTTCAGGTAGAGTATCGGACAGAGGTGACTTCACAAGAGGAGAGGGGTTTGGCACGAGTTCAGAGCGGAGGGGTGTAAGAGGAGGAGCAATATCCCAATACCAATGCCAGGACTG
The DNA here is from genome assembly GCF_000442705.2 of Elaeis guineensis. Lineage (NCBI taxonomy): Eukaryota > Viridiplantae > Streptophyta > Magnoliopsida > Arecales > Arecaceae > Elaeis > Elaeis guineensis. The sequence goes on along the minus strand of NC_026007.2, from coordinate 10,907,245 downwards.
CACAGTGCCAGGTAGAGTGGAGTGTGCAGATGAAGAGGCATGGCTCTGAGAAAACTGTGTTAAGTGGAGCATCAGGTGCAGCAAGTGCCAGTTTAGGAATGCTACGGTTTCTCCAGAAAAATCCAAAACAAGTGGTGCAGCTGCCAAGCAGAAAGGAGCCTACAAATTCTAAGGTGGTGCCAAGAAACAAGCAAAGGTCTTCACCTGTAGAGGTGGTCATCCCACAGATCTCAAAGGGAGCTCAAAGGCTGAAAAAGGTTGGCGGTGGTAAGGATGTTCGCACAAAGGGTTGTCTGGGCATGTAACGATAGCAGGATCATGCAGGAAGATATTACTAGGTGTGCCCAGACTTGGGGGCACCAAAGTGGAGATTGTAGGAGTTGATATGGTTTTTCCAAGCCTTAGGAGGTCACAAGAGAGGAGTCAGTGTGTTGGCTCTGGGAGACTAAAACTGGTGTGGTCCTAGGGCTAGGATAGGAGTGGTCCTAGGATGAAGGTATCTATAAACTTGAGGTTCAGGTGTTGAAGATCTTGAGGGGCTTGGTTGGTGCTGTGAAAACTTGGAGACACAAGGTAGAGCAAGGAACTAGAGCTAGGGATGCAGCTACGAAGAAGAAGCAGTTTTAGGGTAGCCAAGTCGATTCGATTTCAAGCGAGTTGACTCGATCTCAGTTAGAGTCGACTTGGTTCCAGGCGAGTCGACTCGATCTTAGTCTAAGTCGACTCGATCTTAGAGGAACAACCAGACAGAGAGCTATGTTTCATCGATACGCAGGTGGCACACAATCGAGTCGACTTAAATTCAAGTTGAGTCGACTCAAATGCAGGTGAGTCGATTCGATCTTAGTTGGAGTCGACTAGATTTTTGCGAATAGAGCTATACAAGTTTTTTGTTTGAGCCTAGGGTCGGGTTTGATCCTAGGGGTCTTAAGGTTTGGTTTGAGAGATCTTAAAGGGGCTAACTCAGGGTTTGGATTAGAATTAAGTCCATGGGATATATGGGTTAGTATAGGGAGTTTTTTGAGCTCAGGTTGTTTAACCTATTATAATTAGTATATATACAGGTCTTGTAATACCAAGAAAAAGAGAGAATAAACAAAGAGTTTTTTCTCCTGAAACCCTAGCCCTCTCTCTCTCACATTTTCTAGTCTCTAGCTAGGATTTCACACCAAGGATCATCCGTGATCCAATCAAGGCTTTCGCATTTTCTTTTCTCTCTTCTCTATTTTGCTGGATTAACACCCAGATTCTACGCAAGACATTGGTCCATAGCTGATATCGGAGCGGTACCAAGTTTCAACATGTTCTCCCTCTCCGACGCTTTCTAACTTAAGTATCGGAGGGACTCCAATTGGAGAAACCCCCATTTTCTTGTCCCGCACAAGCGAACTTTCTTGTAAGTGTCCGGAGTCCAGACTCGTGCCTGCCTACTCCAGCTAGGTAGAAGATTTGAGCTGACCTTTCATGTCACACCTCGTCAAAGAAGTGTAGCGACAAATATTATCTAAAATATCTAATTGATATAGTTATTATTTACTGGGCTATGGAGCTCATGATTTCTCTTTTATTTTTAGATTCTGATACTTAGTTGCGGACAGAGGTGTTACTTGAGAGTGAGACTAGAAGCAAGATCTGGCACTATCAACATTATTAAACTTAAATCTATTATTATTATTTTAAATTTCTCATGGAGATTTATTTGATGCAAGATTCATAAATTTGGATAACTCTTGGATTGGTTAATGAATTGAATTTCAATTTTTAGTAATTTAAATTAATTCTACTATGATATATTGATATTTGTTTATAATATTTTGCATGCTTATGAAGAAAATTTTTTATGATCATGGTTATCACGACCTTTAGCTCATAATTTTAGGTCAGAGATGTGAGACCATGTACAAAGGTGGTGAAATTCTGAGGAACAAAAAGTAGAGTACTCGGGTCTAGTGTATCTGTGTCATCATTTGTGGAGACATGCTTTTGTTCGTCGAGTAGAGGGGATCAACGTAATAGTGGAGTTTCTACATGGTTTTATCTGTTATTATGAAGAGTTCTCCTGCCATCGTCTCGGTCGGCAACGTATTGGATTCACAGGTTTAGCTTTCTTAGGTCAACAATCATCTCTTCGGACGGCAGCCCTTGCTCCCAGCTAACTTGCTTCTCCAGACTTTTTTTTTGTTCCGTGATCACGATCATGATATTTTTAACGTAGATATTTTCCTCTGCTGTTTTCTATCAACTTTGGAGGTTTTGGAAGGTAGAATTCGGCTGATAAAGCAGGGCTGATTGACTTGATTCGTCAGTATGTTGTCAGCATGGGGGGTTGTTTCCTTATGCAGAGATAACCGAGCCAAGGTTTGGCCAATCGTTGGCCACTTGAGGATGTCTATAATTGTGCCGCGTGGTGGCAATCTTTTTTATTATCTTGCTTGCCAAGGAATTGGTTGATTGTTTATGTTTCTCAAAAAGGTTCAATTAATTAATTGATTATGCTACGAATAACTTTATCTGATGCCGGATGCTTATGACGCCTACTAATTCCAATCATAAGATTGTTGTTTTGTTTACTCGGGTTTAGGCCTAGCAGCCTACTTTGATGTATATCTGTTTCTGTTTTGGTCACATTTTTGTCTCTGATGTTTCATCAAATAATAATAATAATAATATTTTTATAATAATAATAATAATAATAATAATAATAATAATAATAATAATAATAATAATAATAAAAGTTGATATCTTGAAAACTTGGCTTCATATAGCTAGGCCAAGATAAGTTCGCGCGGAGTATCTCAATAGTGGAAGTTCTTGTATCTTCCGCACGTCCGATGATAGCACCGCTCTGCATGATATCCAAAAAGTAGTACTAATTCCCTTCTTGGATTCCAGCAGTGCAAAGTCGAGTCCACTCTCCTTTCAGCTACAACCAAATGGAAAAGGCTGAAGCATGACTTCATGACAATTAAATTAAACTATAGTGATGGGGTGCACCAATTATCATGATCCAATGTGATACTTATAATTCTCTTTGTGCAGAAATAATAGATCCAAACCAAATGGATGAAGAACTCTCGTGATATTCAAACACTTTTTGATCTATCTATCTAGACAGATAGGATCTTAACATGCAATGTCCATATTTGACTTTGGTTCATGTCTGTCTGAACTTCAAGTGAAATATAGACAAGAAGATGTTAATAGATTGAAACAATGGAGCGCCCTGCCCAAAAAAATAAATAAATAAATAAATACGGGATAAGGGGAAAAAAGTTTCCAGGACTAGGATTATTTATGTGGTTTTAAGAGTATTAAATGAGCGACTGTCAACCATAAAGATTGTCCGATTCATAAAGGCCGCCCAAAGTTGTTGGGACCTTAAAGATCTTTTCCTCCGTGGAGCCCGTTCTTGTTTTAAATTGCTGTCAAACTAGATCCAACGACCTCCCACAGCCATGCTTAATTTATAGCTCTCCACGAGTCACCGAACTCCCCAACTTCCCATCTTCTCCATCCCATCCTCTCTGGAAGCTGTGTGCTCTTTAAATCACAGCTAAGTCCTCTCCTCGCTAATCGAACGGCACTGGACCGGACGGAACAGAAGGGAAGATAAGTGGAGGGAGACATGGAGGTTTACTCTGTTAAGGTCGAGGAGTCGAGACCGGCTGCCGGAAACAAGCCTTCCGCCGGTCCGGTTTATCGGTCCATCTATGCAAGAGACGGTCTCTTGGAACTGCCCTCCGGAATCGATTCCCCTTGGGACTTCCTTAGGTTGGATTTTTCTGGTTAATTTGTTTGTTGTGTATCTGCGTTCTTCAGGATTGCTATCTTCGTTCATCAATATATTTCTTGTGCATTGTGGTTCTTTTTGCCAACTTTCCATTTTCCGGTCTTCTCGACCTTAGTTCATCGTGTGTAGGTACATGAGATCACATTTGTGGGCTTTGAGCTTTGTGTGTCTGAGCTTCATGTTTCCATTGATTGCTTTTGCTGATATTTGCTTGAAAAGTTTGGATGAAGAGAGAGTTAAGGAGAGTGTTTTGTTCTTTTATACATTCTTTCTTCTCTTTTTACGACTAATATTTTTTTTTCAAGGAAAAAATTGGTTTTTAAATATTTTAACAAAGTTTCTGTTTTTGCTACAAGTTGAATGTGTGGGCTGTACAGAACATCATTTTTGGCTCTTTGAGGATTTCTAGTTGTATTAGCTCAGATGATATCCTGTCAAAGATTCCTGAGTTATCACTTGCCCAATTTGCCAGAGCATTGATTTGAGTTCACTACTTTACTCCTTTTCTTTCTGCCACATTTTTCCAGTTTCCCAATAAACCGATCATATCTACAACAGATCTGATGAAAAAAGATATATGGTAAACATGGGAAAGTATTTCTTGAGAGAGAAAGATGGTTTGTTTCGAAATGGAGGAGGCATACATTTGAATCTTCTCTTTGCTACTGTTAAAATACGTGGTTTTTTATTCTGTCTCTGTTTTCTTGCAGTGGATCAGTTAAAAGATATCCGCAGAACCAAATGCTTGGCCATCGCAAATTCATTAATGGGAAGGTAATTTGCATATTTTACATACGCAAGTTTCCATAGAAAGTGCAGTGATCAAGTCACTAGCATTTCATTAAGGGAGAAAAGTGCATAAATCTCATTGTATGTTCTATGCATTTATATGAGCAAATGGATGCGTAGACATGCATAAAGTTACTGTATAAGTTTGTTTTCGCATGGTGAAGAATTTTGATTCCAATTGATGGCCTTTGTCATCCACGTTTGCTGATTATGTGATAATCCAGAATGCAGCTGAATGAGACATCTATTTATGGGTTGATGGCTGGGTTTCTCTGTGTTATCCTCCCAACTTAGAGCAAAATTATAGCTTATACTTGACCTATTTAGTTTTCTTGAACCATAAAGAATATAGCACTTTATACGAGATAAAGAATATTGTTGTATCAATTGCGCACAACAACCTATTCCTATTTCTGCTATTACTACATGCTGGCAACAAAAAAAAGCGACTCAAAAGGAGCTGAATTTGTAGGTGGGTCAGTATGCATGGCAGACATATGAAGAGGTCTATGACATAGCTATCAAGATTGGATCTGCCATTCAAAGTCATGGCATTAACTCTGTAAGCCAACTTAAATTCTTATATTACATGCGGCTCTTAACTGTAGGTGGTGCATACTTGACCGGGTTTGTATATGATGTGATACGATTTTTGTTTGCACGAGGCCATATAATAAAATACTTACAAGGTGCAATTTTATTCTTAGGGAGATCGTTGTGGCATATATGGATCCAACTGCCCTGAATGGGTGATTGCCATGGAGGTATAGTTTTTCCTTATTATTGTACATCTTATGTTATTCATACATTTTATAAGAGCCATGTCCACCTGTAACAAAAATGGAAAAGTGGTGTTAAGTGCATTTTTGTTTTGAATTACACTAGTTATATGATTTATAATGTTTTTCATAATGGGGGTGAGGAATACAAAAATTTTTTCTTATACATTTTCTAATTGTGAGCAAATAATTGATAAAGGCCCACACAGTGTGTTAAATCTGTTCTTGAATTATCAGCTGGTTCTTGTCAGTGGTACATAGTTTTAATACATCATGTGGATTTTGCAGGCCTGTAATAGCCAGGGAATCTGTTATGTCCCTCTATATGACACCCTTGGTACGTGCTTACTTTCTTTTCTTGTGGAATAATTCAGAGTGCTTATTCTGATTCATTTGCTTCACAAACATGAATATCTATTCTGCTTCAAAAGATTGAAACACAGAGTCATACTCGAATGTAGAATTTGGATGGGTATCTCTTAAGAAAGTTGATGTGTTGTTGACCATTGCTAGCGTCCAATGATTCCAGTGCCACGGATTTGTATTACCATGTTTCATAACACTATACTGTATAATATATATATCAGATTTGAAGCATAGAAAGCTTTTACGTAGTTAAGGAACTATGCTATATTGTATAACAAAATGCTTGCTTATCAAAAGTAACAAAAAGAACTAATTAGTTTATTCATCATTTTCATTATTCAGATTGGTAGCACGTTCCAGTTTGAACCATGTATTTGGTGATAATTCAAAGATTTCTCAGAAGGATCTGTGATATGTCTATAAGAATCTGCTCTCTTTATCTTTCACAACATTCTGACACATAATTTTTAAGACTTTAAGGCTTTTTATTTTTTGATTAGTTTTACATCTTGTAATGCAGGTGCTAATGCAGTGGAGTTCATCATCAACCATGCAGAAGTCTCAATAGCTTTTGTTCAAGAAAACAAAATAACATCTGTATGTTGAAGCTATTTTCTTACCTCCAATGTTATGTCAAGCTGTATTTGTTAACAATCTTCACATGTCATCAGTTGCTAAGATGGTTTCAATTAAGATTCGCCGTCTCGGTACCAGACCCCATACTAGTAAAATCTTATTATAGTGTCGGTATATGGTATGGTATGGTACGGTAGTATCGGTACAGGGTAGTATGGTGTACCAGTATAGTATGGTATGATGCAGTATAGTAAACTATGGTTTCAACCCATCTCTTAGCTCTTTCAATTATGATATATAGGTTTGTTTTATAATAAATATGGAAATTGTCTGACCAGATTAAGATTGTGTTTGGTCATTTATGTCAATTTGTACATATGCATTTGTGAAAACCTATTATAGTAATAAAGAGCAGTTTCACTACTGCACTCCTAAGAAAATTTGCAAATTAGTTAGAGTTTTAACTGTAAACTGTTTTCATATTTTATAACATATTATACTCAGCCTGAACTGCATGTACTTTCTAAACTAATCTGACCACCAGTTCATATGCAAATCTATGGACTTCTCCATGTTGTAGCATTATAGTGACTACTAAGATCTCAGTAATTATGTTGCATTTTCGTGCCTGTTGGTCAGTATCATAACGCATTTTTTATTTGGGTCATAGTCTATATCTAATAAGTTTAATATCTGATTTAGCCTATGGTGACATGTTTAATTTTATCCATTACTGATGGAAGAGGGGAAACTTTATTTGATTTTATACTGTTTCTGAAACTCCCAAAGCTACATAACTACAAATCCTATACCATATTCTTGTCAGAGGAAGCTCTGTATACAAGATCGAATTATTATGTCAAGAAATGCTAAATATACTCAGTTTTGGTCAGGTCTGAGCATAAACAACATCATCATCCCTTTCATGATATATGTATCTCACAATTTTATTTTGTCATTCAGATATTGATGTGCCTTCCAAAATGTGCCATGTATCTCAAGAGTACGTTTAGCAGCAACCTTGTATTTCAATAGCTATGCATAACAAGGTTTTGAGGCAATAACTTCCTTATTATGCATTATTCAATCCAGCAATTGTTAGCTTTGGAATGGTGACTGATGAGCAAAAAAGAGAAGCTGAACAAGTTGGCGTATCTTGCTTTTCTTGGGAGGACTTTGTCTCTTCGGTAGGATCTTTACACTTTCTAATGTTAAAGTACATATTTTAAACTCTAATATTTACCATTGTTTGTTGTTCTTTAAGGTGCTAGTTAGTTTTCACACTTTTAACAAAAAATGCATCTGCATCAATAATACTTGTGCATCCCCTTCTTCATAACATGATGCCTCCCAAGCGTATTAAGTCTGAAACAATTGTGTATACAGTGGATGCCATTTCTAATGTGCCATTAGAAGTTAATTCAGACGGCAGCTCTATGCATGGTACTCTTATTTTAATTTTACATATTCATGTAGAACTTATACAAGATCATGTTCTTATCATCAGCATGTGTTCATTTAATTATGATAATTAATTACAAGTGAAAAAATCAAGCACAAACTATACCTGCAGTAGAAATTTCATTCATATGATTTTGACAAAATCTGGCTCCTTTCTTTTGTTTTTTTCTTTTCAGGGTTGTGCTAATTGTAAACTTCCTCCAAAACACAAGGATGATATTTGCACAATAATGTATACTAGTGGAACAACTGGAGACCCAAAAGGTGTCATCCTGACAAACAGGGCTGTTATTGCTGAGGTCATTACCACAGAACATCTACTTCTAGAAACAGATAAAGTGGTAAATACTTAGCTCCCAACCCTTGTAATAATATACAGATTTTATTGTTCTGTTTTGGAAAGCTTTTCCAATAGGGTAGCCACAAGAACCTACCTCTTTTGCTTAAAGAAGAGCAAAAAGGAACTCCAGAATCCAATTTCGTATTTCCTATTACAACATAGCCGACATTTATATAACCAAAAAATTAACTAATTTTCCATCAGGATGGATGCTATTTGATGCTTGTCAAGGCATCATACCCATTTTTCAATTTTGCAATTCCTATTACAGAGCAACTGACTTGTATTGAACCTAAAAGTTAAGCATTTGGATGGATGTTATTTTGTGATTGTCATGGCATTATATTTTCGCTTGTTTATGCATTTTCTTTGGGATTGCTATATCTTATAAATAATTTTCAACTCCTCAACATACCTGCATGTTTGTATATGATTTGGAGAAATCTTCCTGTTTTCTACATTAAAAGAAATTGCCTTTTCTAGAACATTCTAGAAATTTTCCAGACTATTTTGATAGTAATACTGTTGTTTCCTCAATGAAAACTAAGTTATTTTAGGACTTTACTGTACTTGTTATTTAGCATAGATCATCATTTGACTGCATAAACTTCCACAAATTCTTGTCCTATCTATAGGCCAAAGTGTCTAATGTATAAAATGCCCAATCTGACTATAGGTGACTGAGGAAGACTCATACTTCTCATTCCTTCCATTAGCCCATATATTTGATCAGATAATTGAGAACTACTGCATCTTTAAGGGTGCCTCCATTGGATTTTGGCGAGGGGTATGACCTTTGTATCTTTGCTATAGCCTTTCTATGATGAATTTCTATTCCCCTGATTTTCTCTATATTAATCCACACTTTCTGTTTTCATTTTGCAGGATGTTCGATATTTGATGGAGGACATTCAGGAACTGAAACCCACTTTATTTTGTGGTGTACCTCGAGTTTATGATCGTATATACACAGGTCCACTCCTTATGGCTTATATTTTTTGGTTGGCTTCTTAAACAACTTGCCGTCAGAATTGCTCTATTCAATTTTCCACCTTGACATTGTGAGGTTTATGTGACTGAAGGTATAAATCAGAAAATTTCATCTGGAGGAATGTTAACAAAGAAGTTATTCCAGTATGCATATGACTTGTACGTTTTAGAGTGCTGCCCCATGCCACCTTACTTCTGATTACTGTTGTTCATTTGCATTTCATAGTACATTTTTGTCAACCTAGGTGACAGCAAATTTTTCGATAGATATCTAGATTTTAATATGTTGTGTGGTATTTCTGTGCTTTCACCAGCAAATTGAAAAATTTGAGGAGAGGGCTGAAACAAAATGAAGCATCGCCTTTCTTTGACAAATTAGTCTTTGACAAAGTATGTAACAACTTCCTGCCACTCCTCTGCACCTCCTTGAGATGAGAATGTTTAGATTTCCCTTTTCTTGATCATTACCACAGATCAAACAAGGACTTGGGGGCCGAGTACGCATCATGATATCTGGAGCTGCACCATTACCTAGGCATATTGAGGAGTTCCTCAGAGTCACATGCTGCAGTGTCTTTTTACAAGGATATGGTAACAGTGAACTACTTTTGTGGTGCATGTATCTAAAAAAATTGTCATATGTTGTGTAGATCTTGTGTTGTACTTTCACTGCTCTTGAAAGAAGTCCATTCTCCACATTGTCATAGATCCTCTCCAAATAATTGAACACAAAGACAGATCTTCTATGCCTAATTTTTAGCACTTCTATTATTTTTGGCTTGCAGGTCTCACGGAAAGTTGCTCTGGGTGCTTCACATCTATAGCCAATGTACTCCCAATGATGGGAACAGTGGGAGTCCCCATTACAACCATAGAGGCAAGACTTGAGTCAGTTCCAGAAATGGGGTATGACGCTCTTTCCCATGTACCACGCGGAGAGATCTGCTTGAGGGGTAAAACCTTATTCTCCGGTTACTACAAGCGCCCAGACCTTACAAGTGAAGTAACCATGGACGGGTGGTTCCATACAGGTTAAAAGAACCATATCTATCCCCTCTTCTGTATATTAAAAACGTGCATCAGTTTGTTCAGTGACTTGCACACCGTTCTAGATGAGATCCACCTTAGTAAAAGAACACACCACCAAGGGCTTCTCAAAGCTCTAGCATCTCCTTAATGAGTTGGGGAAGTCAATTAAGGGCAATTCAGAAAGATGGATTTCCTCTTACACTAGATAGATTTCTCCTACAACTATATGTTCCAATTACTGCAAATCAAGCTTATATATAATGACGTTTGCTTTAGGCTTTATTCTATATTGGTGGTAGTTATTTCATAATTGTTTTTGAGATAGCAAGTCTGGATCATGCAGGTGACATTGGAGAATGGCAACCCAGTGGTGCAATGAAGATCATCGACAGAAGAAAGAATATCTTTAAATTGTCTCAAGGAGAATATATTGCTGCGGAGAACCTTGAAAGCGCATACCTGCAGTGCCCTCTTGTCACATCGGTAGTAATACTAGTGTGTTATGTTATTCTGTAACTAAAATAATGTGCAGGTATCGTCGAGTTTATATCATCTTACGGAATTCATATCATGCAGGTTTGGGTCTACGGAAACAGTTTCGAGTCCTTCATTGTAGGTGTGGTTGTTCCAGAAAAGAGGCTGGTAGAGGAGTGGGCAGCAGCCAATGATGTAACTGGGACATTTGAAGAGTTGTGCAAACATCCAAAAGCAAGAAAATACGTTCTTGACGAGCTCAATAATACTGGCCGAACACATGAAGTAAGTCATTAATCATTGGCATCTTAAAACACTTAACGGTACTGTGAGTCATGACTTGACTTGACATTAAATTTGATCACCACAGCTTAGAGGATTTGAGCTATTGAAAGCAGTTCATCTCGAACCAATACCATTTGACATTGAGAGAGACCTGATTACTCCGACCTTTAAATTGAAGAGGCCGCAGTTGCTCAAACATTACAAGGTAGGAAGACTCAACGTGATACATCGGTTTCTTGGTAATTAACAGTTGTTATATGTCATTTGTAATTCCTTTTTGTCATCATTTCTCTTCATGCGAAATAATGATTCCAGGACTTTATCGATGGACTGTACCAAGAAGCGAAGGGAAAAAGGGCATGACTCTTTTAGCCATGTAAACAGTACTGAATTGTGGTTATGCAGATGTAGTACGTTCATCTGAAAAGCTTATCTTCCCTCGTCTCTAGATGTAAAAGAAGGCTGGGAGAAAACTATCAAGAAAAATAAGGCATCTCTGTTCTGTTTTCTCTGTAACTGCTCTATCACTGCGTCAGTTACTGTCAAATTTCTCAACCCCCGAACACCCCTCACTCCCACCCCTTAAACAAAAAAAAAAAAAAAAGAAAAAAGCTATTGATTAATTACGTTGCTATGAAAACTAAATTTGGATTGAAGAAGAATGATTTAAATTTAAACGACCGCCACCACTCAGTCGTCTTCAAGCCTATGTTCTATCACCCGGGCAACCTGTTCCGATGAGAAGAGTCCTGCAGTTGTTTTCCTAATCTGGTAACCTGTGATGAATTATATCCATGTACTTTTGCTTCGTTGCGTTGTGAGCTTGGAGAGGAGGAAAATACAAGCTGAGGAGACGAATACAGCTCCGGCAAAGCAAGCTAGGTCCAAGCAACTGGCCAGGGACACGTTCTTCAACTTTTCTAGCACTCCTGTTTGAAGCAGCAAAAGTATAGCATGCCCAATTCTTGATTTTGCCTCTCTTATGGACTGCATCTCCATACTCTTTGCAAGCTTCTGAAAATGATTTAGTAATATTATGAGATTCCTGGTGAAACATCTAAGATCACGAATCTTTCGTAGTTGAATCCAAAAATCTAACCTGGAGGTTAAATGAGCCAAGGCTGGATTCGGCAATTTGCCATCCTCTATTCCGTTTCGTGTTGGCCGAGCCAGAAAACATGACATACAACCCCATCCCGAAAGTAAGCAGGGCAGTTCCAACAAGAAACATATCTGTCAGGGATATTGGTCAAAACCACGAACTCGTTACCGTGTGAATAATAAGTATAAATTTGATTTAAAGATCCAAGTAGCTGCAAATAATCGATGATTTAGAAGTAGAGCGAATTTGTACCTATGGCTTCGATGAGTAGTTGTAAGATACCTTCTTGATCCAGCCCTTGTGATATCATTTGGAAATACTCAAAAAATGTCTCCAGAACAAGGAAGCAACCCTGAAATCCATCAAGTAGGAAGGAGAAAAACAAACTTTTGAATTCAGAAGAAATCTCAGAATTTAAATTCTTGACCCACCATCAATTGAAAATCCAGTACTCGTGCATTTAAAAAGAAAAAAAAAAAAACAATGAGTAAATCAGCAGCGTCATAGAAATCGCATCACTTAGAGATGCAGGCAATGCATTACCTCAACGAAGCACAAGACTGAGCCGATCAGGGATCCCGCAACCGCGATCAGTGTGAAGGATTGGCATCGCGCGATCCCCTGCTTTGAAGCAAGCAAATAGGTGAGGAGAATGCAGAGGAGATGGATTACGCAACATGAGAAAGTAGTAGGAGTAGTCGTACCGTTTCGACGAGCATCTCGGAATGTGCAGTACAAAAGCCCTTTGTAGCCTCCTGCGGCAGCGGACCGAAGAGTGTCAGAGCCAGCCTTGCCACCTGAGCTATGCGAGAAGATGAGAGATCCACAATCTCCATTCCCTTTTCGAACAAAGAAGGCTCGTGCTTCTTTTCAGGTGAAATCACCGCGGCGTCTGGAGAGACGGCCGCCACCCTCTTCTTCCCCTGGCAGCCGGGTGGAATGCTTTTCTCTCCTCCAACAGTCAAAAACCTGGGACGCGGGAGACGACAAGAATTGGAAGTAGAAGAGGAAGAGGAAGAGGGAGGGTGGTGATCTGATTGGAGAGCTCTGCTAATCCTCAGCAATCTGCTTGCTCCTGCCATTCTTTGTTGTTGTTGTTGTTTTTGTTTTTTTTTTTGGACCCTCTCTCTCACTCTGTATCTTGGCCAGAGAAGCGATCGGTCCGGTCCACTTGATTCCAAATTCTCCGTATTTAGTTGCTCTGCCTGCGTCCTTGCTCGTATATTTATTCACATATATTATGAAGGAATGGACAGGCCGCTGGAAGGTAGGTGGAAATGTGGACGAGGAGAGGGGAAGATTCGCGGCATATCTTTGGATCCATCCGCCGAGCGAGCAGATTTGGCGGGATCTGACCGAGAGGACGGAGGAGAGAGGCAGTCGGCATGGAATTCAATTCACACAACGCGAGTACCCGTTTCCACTCTGGTGGGTGGGCCCGCGAGAGCCCGGAGCCGGACGCGTGTGGTGGAATCGAAGTTCTTTTCTGAGACTTCGTTCTTCCGACTTTTCCTAGGCGTTTCCAGTTCTACGGGAGGGGAGGATGACAGATTAGTGGCCGCTCGTTTTGCTTAAAGGAAAAGAGAGTGAAAAAAAAACACGTGCACAGCAACGGCCTTTCGCTTGCACTGGACGGTTTAGAAACGAAGCCTCTCCCTCACCCGTCAAAAACGTGCCGAACGCTGAATGTTGCGCTTCACATTAATGGTCCGGTGTGTGTTCGTACCTTCCCAGGCCGGTCCATTAGGAGTTCCCAAACCCAAAAACAACCCAAACACAATGACGCAGCCTTGATGAATAAAAACAAAGATTCAGATGAGATAAAAATCTTCTAGACAACGAGAAAGAACTTTAAATTCCAACTAAAAAAATAATCATATAATTTTTTTGATTTAAAAAAATTTGAATAAATATAAAACTAAATCGAAGACAGACCCCCAAACATAAAATAACCCTAAAACCCACTAAAATGATGAAATTTGGATCCAAAAAATGGGATGAATAGGTAAATCCGATTCACGATTGTAGAGCTTGAAACGAGCTTTCTGTTGATATATTATGAGTCCCGTAACTCTTCTTATATTAAAAGTTATAGTTGTTTAAAATTTAGGTTCCCGTTTTTGACGTTCCAATCCATTTATTTGGGCTTTTGCTACTTTCTGCGATCCATCTGACCCAAGTACTCTTCAGCCAAATATTCTGCATCATAAAACTATATCTAAAAACTATTTTATATTATTATTATTATTATTATTATATTGCTGTTGATTTTCAAGCTGGCTCTAAGATTGGTGAGTCTGATGGACATCGAGCTTAGACTGAGGTCAGCGCAGGTTGAAGAGAGCCAAAGTAGGTGACACACTAACTGATAGAGATCAAACCTACAAATAAAGTTCTTAATAGAAAGAGGATCATATTAGATGTATACTCTAAAAGTCAATATGACAGACATATTGTAATAATTGTAGGACATATTTTTGTACTTAAACAATTGATTTATCAATAAAGTGGATAATTTTTATCAATTCTTGTATTATGTATTCGAGAATCGTCTAAAAAAAATAATAATTTAAAGATATATATTCTAAAGAGTTTAGATTTTGAGACATATATAATTAATTCTTAGATTGCTCCCATTTGATGGATCATCATAGAGATAGTGATTGATTCGATTAGATCGGCGCACGGATTGCTTCCTTCAAGATATTCGAGTTTCGAGTCTATAATGTAGAGGCACTGAGCGAGAGTACAGGTGGTTGTTAGAGAACATCAGTACTGAGGGTGACCATATGAGAGATCACATGATATCTACTCATTCATTAGTGATCTTCTCGATGCTGTAGTGGTGTGAATGGTTTCTTGACCTGCGGTACCTCGGCTGCTCATAGTAGGGTTGCTGTGTTGAAAATTATGTCCCAAAACCAATCATCAGCTTGTTAACGGTTGAGCTCATTATTATAATTATATATAAATTATTAAATAATAAATATTATTTAATTTTTGCACATTTTATACATCTTCTTTGAACTTTTGTATTGTGATGAAGTCATTAGGGCTATTTGAATCGATATAAGAAGATATATCGTATAGTCCTTAAACCTAATTCATGATCCAACGATATGCTATTATTAAGACGATAGCTATATCAAGTGTAGGACATTGTGTGTCATGGATATTAGTTGTCCTCTTAACAAGGAGTGTGAAAATACTGACATAGCATGTAAGTGAGATATAGGTATACTGTGGGAAATTCAGTGCAGGGGTAAAATGGTAATTTTAAATTTTTTTCAAAATTATGATTTTACAGTGGAAAAATATTAATTAATCTAATTAATTAATATGAATTTATCCTACACTAGGATCTAAATATGATATATAGCATACATTCATTTAAATTTGAAATTCAAATTCGAACAGTAAACACTTTACTGTAATGTGTTCAGAACACAATATCTTTGTGCGGGTAGTAGATCGCCGCAATCTGATCACCGTTGAAAGAGTCTGATCATCACGATGCAGCCACACAGCATGTCTGACCTCTGCAGATCGTCTACACGAAGCTCCCGATCTGATCGACTCTTCACGAGTGCTAGTTCGTTGTAGAGCCATTTTGACGGCCGATGCTGATCGAACTCCTTCGATCGATGTCTGTCGATTCTTTGGATACTCCGGATCATCAACAAACATACTTGAGAGGATGTTGAAGATCTTCTTGAAATTTTGTGGGCTCACGACACTCGTAGCTCACTTTCTCACTTCCCGAACCCCAGGCTAAAACTCTAGGGAACTCACTAGAAACTTTGCACCCACTTTTCTTTCTTTTTCTTTTGGAAGGATATGGACTTCCTTCTCATGCACAAGACTTCCTCACGCCCCAAAATTTTTCTCCAAAAATCTTCTTCCTACACGCCTCACTCTTCTCCTCCTTTTATAACAATGTCAAACGTCTTATCCAAAAGAAAGGATAAAGATGAGTAATTACACATTTGAATTCAAATCAAATTTTGAATTCAAATGGACACCAACTCATCCCTTATCTACTAAAGGTATGAGACATGGCTTAAATTATGCATGGAGTGATTTCATGAGAAATATTTTTCTCATGTAATAAATGTGGCGTTAATAAAGGGATAAGGCGCAAAGATTGATTGCCCATTCAAATTCAAACTTTATTTTGAATTTGAATGGCCAACCAATCATCCTTATCCATTCAATTAGCACATTAAAGTGGGGCATGGAGAGGGCTTGGCGTGAGGAAAAAATTTATGAGAAGTTTCTTCTCATGAATTCAAATGGGTGCAATGAAAGTGAGGTGGCGCATGGAGATTGGGTCAAGGTGGTTTCAATATTTAAACCAACCTAATTGAACCAAATAAGTTAAGTCCAATTAGATTAATTTAAATCCAACTTAATTAGGCTTAATTAGGCTCAATAAAATTCTAATCAAATCAAGAATTGACTAAGCCCAACCCCTAATCAAATCAGGGACCAAACCATCTCGACGATTAGGTTAACTCTTAACCTAATCGGGTCAAACCCAACTGAATCCAATTCAATTGGACTTGATCCAAAAATAATTACTCAATCAAATTGAGTTAATTAGTGATCAAATCACTAATAAAACCTCTCATAAATATTGAGTCCAAATTCGATGGGTAATCGGGCATCAGAATTCATCGATATGTAACCCTGATCGAAGAGTCCCAAACCAGTGGGACTCTTGACCCCGGTACCCAAAATGTGTGGGACTCATGATCAGAGAATCCTGATTCTCGATCATAGAGTCCCAAATATGTAGGACTCATAGTCCACGAGTATTAAGACTCTTCATCAGCCATCAGATCAGATATGAATCTCTAATGTGTGTGACCCCGCAAGTTCGAACCTACGTCGGTAGCACAGGAACCAATTTCTGTACTAATCGAAATGACCATCTAGCAATGGTACCCGACATTCGGATAGGTCGAAGAGTCATAGTTGCAACACTCAGAACCTACATGAATATGATTACTGTATAATTCATCCTTTTGACCCCTGTGTTTAGGATGACTCAGGGTTAAACTGTCAACCCTGATCAGATCATCCGAATCGTGCTCAACTCAAACAGTCCTGTGACTCCTCACAAGGACTATCCTGGCCAAGATTTTGCTAAATTGAAACACGACTGTACACAGCTCCTAAACTGGAGTGGTCAATCCCATCTTGACACACGCACCGACAAGTCAAGTACTTGACTACACCCAGCAGCCTTCCGTCACTGAATTAAAAATTCAGGTAGTCTAGTGCTTAAGTGTAGTGAGTTGCTTGCAAGTCACCGTGGCGGTCTCAGGTCGGAGATATATTTATACCCATATTCTATCGCAGCAAATCTTGACAGCAGAAATAGCTCCGGAGTTGGCCATGTTTAGTGCAGATGTACCCTTACATCTCACCTGTATGCCATACCAGTGTCTCCACACTCATTGGTTAAGAGGACAACCAACCTATATGGCACACAATGACCTATGCTTGATAAACGTTGTCGTCCTTGGTAACAACGTATCATTTGATCGTGAACAGATTTAATGACTAAACGACAAATCCTCCTTTGTCGAGTCTAAATAGTCCTAAGGACTTCACCACAACATAGGAGTTCATTAGAAGATGAAACATTTTAGGATGAAAAATATCAAAATAATTTTTATTAATTCATAATTCATGTACAAATACAAAAATGAGCACAACCGTCAACAAGCTGACGATTGGCTTTGGGACACTATTCCCAACAATCTTTCACTTGGTCTAAAGCCAATCGGTGCAGTATCTAATACCCATCTTCGACTTGTAGTCATCGAACTCTTTCACCATAATGGCTTTAGTGAATGGGTCGGCCAGGTTCTCCTTTTCATCGATCTTCTGAAGGTCGACATCACCTTGATCCATAATTTTTTGGATGAGATGGTAGTGGTGCAGAATATGCTTCGTCTGCTGGTGTGCCTTAGGTTCTTTCGCTTGAGCAATGGCTCCAGAGCTGTCACAGTAGAGCAGAACTAGACCAACAAGGGAGGGTGCTACTCCGAGCTTGATGATGAATTTTCTCAGCCACACCGCTTCTTTGGCAGCATCTGATGCAGCGACATACTCCGCCTCGCAAACTGAATCAGCCACTGTGTGTTGCTTGGAATTCTTCCAGCAGATAACCCCACCATTAAGGGTAAAAATAAATTTTGATACACTTTTGCTGTCATCGTGATCAGACTGGAAACTAGAGTCTGTAAACTCTATAAGTCTCAAGTCTGATTCACCATAAACAAGCCATTGGTCCTTAGTATTTCTTAAATACTTCAGGATGGTTTTAACAACATTCCAGTGATTCTCCCCTGGATCAGATTGGTATCTACTCACTACCCCAAGTGAGTATGCCACATCTGGTCATGTACATGTCATGGCGTACATGATAGATCCCACTGTCGAAGTATATGAAATCCTATCCATACGCTCTCTCTCTTGAGGTGTTGTCGAACAATCTCTCTTCGAGAGAGAAATTTCATAGCCTATCGGAAGATAGCCTTTCTTGAAATTCTCCATGCTGAACCTTTTCAGCATAGTATCAATGTACGTGGACTGAGATAAACCAAGCAACCTTTTAGATCTATCCCTATAGATCCTCATCCCTAGGATGTAGGAAGCTTCTCCCAGATCCTTTATGGAGAACTGTGACGACAGCCAAATCTTTATTCCCTATAATGCAGGGACATCATTCTCGATTAAGAGAATGTCATCCACATACAATACAAGAAATACTACTACTGGACCATTAGCCCACTTATAAATGCAGGGCTCTTCTCCATTCTTAACGAAGCCATACGTTTTGATCATCTTATCAAAACGTATGTTCCAACTCCGTGATGCCTGTTTAAGTCCATAAATGGACCTCTGTAGCCTGCACACCTTAGACTCATCTGTGGATGTGAATCCTTCAGGTTGTATCATATACACATCTTCATCCAGCTCTCCGTTTAGAAAAGCTATCTTCACATCCATCTGCCAGATTTCATAGTCTAGATGGGTAGCTATCGCAAGCATAATCCGAATAGATTTGAGCATTGCCACAAGTTAAAATGTCTCATCATAATCTATACCATAACATTGACGATATCCCTTGGCAACCAGATGGGCTTTATAGGTTTCCACCTTTCCGTCTGCGCCTCTCTTCCTCTTGAAGACCCACTTACACCCTATGGATTTTACTCCTTCGGGTGGGTTAACCAATGTCCACACATCGTTGACCTTCATGGACTCCATTTCGGATTTCATGGCCTCTAGCCATTTCTCAGAGTCAGATCTCTGCATTGCATCCATGTAGGTGATCGAATCCTCATCGTTTTCATCAAGTTTGATAGGATCGTCGTCCCGGACCAAGAAACCATAGTATCTGTCCGGTTGACATGGTACTCTACCAAATCGCCTTAAGGGTGCTTGAACAATGGGCTCCGGATCTGATCTAACCAAATCCGGTTCAGGTTTAGTAACTTGTGTCGATTTTTTCACCTGTCGAACTTCGTCAAGTTCGACCTTAGAGGCAACAGTCCCTTCACCAAGGAACTCCTTTTCTAAAAAGATTGCCTTAAGGCTGACAAACACTTTTTGCTCATCAGCTAGGTAGAAGTAATACCCTTTGGTCTCTTTTGGATACCCTATAAAATTACACTTGTCAGACCTAGGTCCAAGCTTGTCCGTAATTAAACGTTTAACATAAGTCGGACACCTCCCAAACCCTAAGGTGCGAGAGTACTGGCTTACGTCCTATCCATATCTCATATGGCGTTTTGGTTACAGGCTTACTCGAAACTCTATTTAGAAGGTAACAAGCCGATTCGAGTGCATATCCCCAGAGGAAGATCGGCAGACCAGCAAACCCCATCATGGATCGAACTATGTCCAACAAGGTCCGATTCCTCCTTTCAGATACACCATTATGTTGTGGTGTTTCAGGAGGAGTCCACTGAGAGAGAATCCCATTCTCCTCAAGATATGTTAGAAAATCATTGGAAAGGTATTCACCTCCTCGATCAGATTGAAGAGTTTTAATACACTTCCCAGTTTGTTTTTCTACCTCATTTCGAAATAATTTGAACATTTCAAATGACTCCGATTTATGCTTCATTAAATAGACATACCCATACCTCGATAGGTCGTCTGTGAAGGTTATGAAGTAGAAATATCCACCTCTTGCACTTGAGCTCATGGGTCCACATACATCAGAATGTACCAGACCCAAGAGTTCACTGGCTCGCTCACCTTTTCTAGTAAAAGGTGATTTGGTCATTTTACCAAGAAGACAGGACTCACAGGTTGGAAGTGATTCACAATCACCTACTTCAAGAATTCCTTCTTGAGCCAATCTGTTTATCCTGTTCTTATTGATATGACCTAGCCTACAGTGCCAAAGATAGACTTCTGACACATTATCTATTCTAGGACGTTTACCGGAGGTTTGAACCACATTAACAGGTTATGATAGAAAGTAAATTTCATTATTAAGTTGTCCAACAAATATTGTAACACCATTCAAAATGATATTGCAAATATTTTCTTTTATTAAAAATTGATAACCGTTCATGGCCAAAAGGCCTACAAAAATAATATTTAATAAAAAGCTTGGACAATAGTGACATTCACTTAGAATTACGTTTCGAGAATTGATTACAAGGTTCATGATTCCTGTTGGGTATAAAATACCCACAGCCGAAGTCCTCAGTGGAATCGACTACACGACAACTTCGCCCGGGCTCCTACGGGAGCCGGGCTCCGTCACCAAGAACTCCAACAACTGCAGCCGCAAGCAGACTCAGCCCGGACTCCTACGGGAGCCGGGCTCCGCCGCCGACATCGACTACAGGACAGCTTCGCCCGGACTCCTACGGGAGTCGGGCTCCGTCCTCAGCATCAACCGCTGGTAGGCCTCGTCCGGACTCCTACGGGAGCCGGACCTCCCCTCTGACTTTAATTGCAGGGAGACTTCGCCCGGACTCTTATGGGAGCCGGGCTTCATCCTCGATGCCAACAACTGCAGCCGCAAGCAGACTCAGCCCGGACTCCTACGGGAGCCGGGCTCCACCGCCGACATCAACTACAGGACAGCTCCGCCCAGACTCCTATGGGAGTCGGGCTCCATCCTCAGCATCAACCGCTGGTAGGCCTCGTCCGGACTCCTACGGGAGCCGGACCTCCCCTCTGACTTTAATTGCAGGGAGACTTCGCCCGGACTCTTATGTGAGCCGGGCTTCATCCTCGATGCCAACAACTGCAGCCGCAAGCAGACTCAGCCCGGACTCCTACGGGAGCCGGGCTCCACCGCCGACATCGACTACAGGACAGCTCCGCCCAGACTCCTACGGGAGTCGGGCTCCGTCCTCAGCATCAACCGTTGGTAGGCCTCGTCCGGACTCCTATGGGAGCCAGACCTCTCCTCTGACTTTAATTGCAGGGAGACTTCGCCCGGACTCTTATGGGAGCTGGGCTTCATCCTCGACGCCAACAACTGCAGCCGCAAGCAGACTCCGTCCGGACTCCTACGGGGGTCGGGCTCCGCCGCCGACAACGACTACAGGACAGCTTCGCCCGGACTCCTACGGGAGCCGGGCTCCGTCCTCAGCGTCAACTGCTGGTAAGCCCCGTCCGGACTCCTACGGGAGCCGGACTTCGCCTTTAACCTTGACTGCAGGAAAGCTTCGCCCGGACTCCTACGGGAGCCGGGCTCCGTCCTCAGCGTCAACTGCTGGTAAGCCCCGTCCGGACTCCTACGGGAGCCGGACTTCGCCTTTAACCTTGATTGCAGGAAGACTTCGCCCGGACTCCTACGGGAGCCGGGTTCCGCCCGCAACTTCAGCTCCGAGAGGGTTCCACCCGGACTCCCACGGAAGCCGGGCTCCACCCACGACCCCAACTGCAAGGAGGACTCCGCCCGGACCTCTACAGAGGCCGGACTCCGACTGCTGCCGAGCTTCAACCGACAGATCCGCGCCCCCTGGCAGGTCACAATAACAATCATGATCCTGTTCCACTTCCTGTAGCGGATTCTGCGCGGCTCCATCACTCCCTGTGGTGGACCCATTACTCTCTGACAGACTGTGTCAACGGCCACGATTTTGCTCCGCTCCCTGCGGCAGGTGCTGCGCGACTCCACTACTCCCTGACAACTAGCGGCAACGGACGCCGCTCCACCACCTGCAACAGGCTCTACGTGGCAGGCCATAGCAATAGCCACGGGTCTACTCCACTACCCTTCACAATAAATTCTCCTGACCATGGGCGGCCCACTACCAGATGGTTACAAATGTCGCCATCAATCCGTTGCCTCCTCCGCCTATAAAAGGGGGACCCATATACGTTATTCTATAAGCTCATTTCTTATCTCAAAACTCTGCTAAATTCTTCGTTCGAGCACTCCATTCTTGTTGAGGCAGAGAACTGACTTGAGCGTCGGAGGGTCTTGCCGGAGCAACCCCACCTCCGATTTAGACTTCCTTTGCAGGTCCCGGTGGCGACCGCGGCTTCCCCGACTCCAGCTTCTCCGGCGCAAGCAGATTTTTGCACCAACAGAATTGGCGCTAGAGGAAGGGCTGTGTCTTCGCAGTACCCTTGTTCTTAAAGGAGCGCTCAACGGATCCGCTTCCGGCCATCTTTTCCGGCACCCAATCCTCCTTCCCTCATCTGATGCCTTCTCGTGAGGTCTCTGCACAACTACCTCCGGCTATGGTCGCCGATAAGAGGTGGCCCGATGACCGGTCTCTGTCGGATTCCGTCAACGTCATCTCGGGGGAATCCCGGCGGGAGGCAATCAGCGCACCAGCTGCATCCCCCAAGCGGCAAAAGGTTGAAGAACCCATAACCTTCACTGAAAAAGACACCCAGGGAGTCCAATTCTCTCATAATGACGCGGTCGTAGTTTCCTTGAATATAGCGAATTACGACGTCCGTCGCATTCTTGTCGACAATGGAAGTTCGGTCGATATCTTGTTCTACGACGCCTTTTCAAGAATATCCACTCTTAGCGGTCATCTGAGACCGATTTGCTCCCCCTTGATAGGGTTTACCGGTGACGCCGTTTCGACGGAGGGAATGATAGCTCTGACTGTGACCGCGGGTCAGTATCCAAAGCAGTCCAGAGCTCTGGTGAATTTTCTGGTGGTAAAGGCGCCATCAGCCTACAATGCAATCCTTGGCCGACCCGGCCTCAATGCCCTCAGAGCTGTCGTTTCAACCTACCATTTGAAATTGAAGTTCCCCACCAACCAGGGGATCGAAGAGGTCCGGGGAGACCAAGCCCTGGCCAGACACTGCTACAACATCACCTTGCAAAGAAGCGATCAAGCGGACCTCTGTCCGGTCGATGGATTGGATACTCGCGATGACCTCGCTGAAGAGAGGAGCGGTCCAATCGAAGATCTAATACCAATCCCTTTGAATGACGGGATCACGGAGCATGTGGTGTTAATTGGCTCCAACCTGGGGGAGGAGGTACGGACGCGTCTCGTTGATTTCCTCTGAAGGAATGCGGACATTTTCGCGTGGGTCCCGACGGATATACCGGGGATTGACACAGAAGTCATGGAACATCATCTAGCAGTCGACCCGAAACATCGGCCGACAAAAGAAAAAATCCGGAGTCATGCCCCGGAGAGGCAGGAGGCGATAGCCGAGGAAGTGGATAAGCTTCTCAAGGCCGGATTTATTAAGGAAGTCAATTATCCTGAGTGGATCTCCAATGTTGTTTTGGTCAAGAAAGCAAACGGCAAGTGGAGGATGTGTATAGACTTCAAAAAGCTGAATAAGGCTTGTCCAAAGGATAGCTACCCCCTTCCCAGGATCGACCAACTGGTGGATGCTACCTCAGGCCATGAGCTCCTCACTTTTATGGATGCATTCTTCGGCTATAATCAGATTAGAATGGCACCGAAAGATGAAGAAAAGACAGCTTTCATCACTAATCGTGGCCTTTACTGCTACAGGGTCATGCCATTCGGCCTCAAGAACGCGGGCGCAACCTACCAATGACTGTTGAACAAAATCTTCAAAGAGCAGATCGGCCGAAACATGGAGGTTTACGTGGACGATATGCTTGTAAAAAGCAGGTCTTCCAGAAATCATGTCGCCGACCTCGAGGAAACCTTTGACGCTCTTTGAAAGTATAGAATGAAGCTGAACCCAACCAAATGCGCTTTTGGGGTAACCTCAGGAAAGTTCCTGGGCTTCATGGTATCGGGGCGCGGGATTGAGGCCAATCCAGAGAAAATTTACGCCATCCAAGGGATGACCGCCCCAAAGTCGATCAAGGAGGTTCAGTGCCTCACAGGAAGGATAGCGGCTCTTAATTGCTTTGTCGCGAGGTCGGCCGAACGATGTTTGCCCTTCTTTCAAACCCTCAAGCAGCCGAAGAACTTCTGTTGGACCTCTGAATGCCAACAGGTGTTCGAAGAATTAAAAAGCTACCTTAGCTCACCCCCGCTGCTGGCGAAGCCCGAACCTGGGGAGGAACTATTTTTATACCTAGCAGTCTCTCCCACGGCCCTCGCAGCTGTCCTTGTCAAAGAAGAAACGAAAGTCTAGTGACCGGTCTACTACATTAGCCGCGCATTGAGGGACGCCGAGACCAGGTACACTAAATTAGAAAAACTGACCTACGCCTTGTTGGTTGCAGCTCGGAGACTCCGACCTTACTTTCAAGGGCACACGGTGACGCTACTCACCGATCAACCGATCAAGGCGGTCATGCACCGAGTTGATACCTCCGGAAGGATAGCAAAATGGGCGATCGAGCTCATAAAATTCGACATCAACTACAGACCTAGACCGGTAGTAAAGGCCCAAATATTGGCAGATTTCATTGTAGAGTGCACCATCCCAGAGGAGGCCGAACCTGAGCAAAGCAGAGTTGACAGCCCGAAGTCTCCACCGAACTCCCCCAACGAAGAAGCCAGTCCCTCCGATTGCTTTTGGACCCTCTTTGTGGACGGATCTTCCAACATGGCAGGTGCGGGTGCAGGCCTGATCTTGGTCAGCCCGGAGGGAGTCATCGTGGAGTACGCTCTGCGTTTCGAGTTCCCCGCAACAAACAATGGAGCGGAATATGAGGCTCTGATTGCAGGATTAAGGATCGCCAAAGAGCTGGGAATAGGTCAACTCCGGGTGCACAGCGATTTCCAACTTGTGGTGGGACAAGTCAGCGGGAGTTATGAAGCGTGGGAAGACAGTATGGCCAGGTACCTTGGGAAAGTGAAGGAGCTTACCCCCGCCTTTAGCAGTTTCGACATCAGGCAGATTCCAAGATCGGAGAATACCAGAGCCGATCTTCTCTCCAAGCTGGCGACATCAGCTCCGGCCGAATTGCCCAAAGGCGTCCTCTTTGAAGTTCTAAAACATCCGAGTACAGAAGAACCGCGGCCCGTAATGGAGATCGACTATGAGCCCAACTGGGTCGACCCGCTGATGACCTATCTTAGAGATGGAGTTCTTCCCCGGGATGCGAAGGAGGCTCGGAAGCTTCGAAATCAAGCCTCCCGGTACATCCTTTACGAGGGCAAATTGTACAAAAGATCATACTCCTTGCCCCTCTTAAGGTGCCTCCGGCCCTCGGAAGCTGACTACGCTTTATGGGAAGTACACGAGGGAGCTTGCGGAAACCATTTGGGTGCCAGATCTTTATCCCACAAGCTACTCCACCAAGGGTACTACTGGCCAACAATGCATCATGATTCGATTGAATATGTCAAAAAGTATGATCGATGCCAGAGATACGCCAACATCCAGAGACAGCCCGCTACCGAGCTCACACCCTTGAGTGCCCCATGGCCTTTTGCACAATGGGGGATGGATATTCTTGGCCCCTTTCCCATGGCGTCTGGGCAAAGGAAGTTCCTCCTTGTAGCGATCGACTACTTCACCAAATGGGTTGAAGCCGAGCCACTAGCAAAAATCATAGAAGCGAAAGTGTAGGATTTCGTCTAGAAATCGATTGTTTGCAGGTTCGGTTTGCCTAGAACCCTAATCACTGATAATGGACGGCAATTCATGGGAGCCAGATTTGTCGAATTCTGTGAAGATCTAAACATCTCCCACAACTTCACATCGGTAGCCCATCCTCAGGCGAACGGCGAAGCTGAGGTAACTAACAGAACCCTTTTGCAGGAGATTAAGACAAGGCTTGAAAAAGCAAAAGAAACTTGGGCAGATGAGCTTTATCATGTGCTATGGGCGTATCGAACCACCCAAAGGTTACCTACGGGGGAGACTCCCTTTGCTTTAGCTTTTGGTACGGAAGTCGTCATCCCGATCGAGCTTAAACTCCCGTCGGCACGAGTCGTGGCATTCGACGAACACCAAAATTCACAAAGCCTCAGAGCCAACCTCGACCTGCTGGAAGAAAGACGGAAGATCGCTCAGGTTCGGATGGCAGCCTACAGACAGAAAGTTGCTCGATATTATAATGCCCGAGTCAAGAACAAAGCATTTAAAGCAGGAGATCTAGTGCTCCGACGAGCTGCTGTCTCCAACCTCAGGGCCAGGGGAAACTTGCTCCAAACTGGGAGGGACCTTATGAGGTCAAAGAAGTAGTCCGGCCCGAAACTTATTATCTTAAGGAGCTCGGAGGAGCCGACCTCCCGCGATCGTGGAGCTCAGAAAACTTACGGATGTACTACCAGTAACTTCATCTTAATCAAAAAATGCATGCCCATATGTCTTGAGACAATTCAAGCAAACTGTATCAAAAACAAAAGGGCAACCTCATAAAGTCGAAGGCCCGATTCTTTTAGACCGGATGGAGGGAGAGGCCTTACAACGCCCATATGTACCCCCACAGCCCTGTTAGGGACAGGAGGAGAACCTCGTCCTAACTTGAGCAAAGTCGAAGGCCCGGTTCTTTTAGACCGGATGGGGGGAGAGGCCTTACAACGCCCATATATGCCCCCACAGCCCTGTTAGGGACAGGAGGAGAACCTCGCCCTAACTTGAGCAAAGTCGAAGGCCCGGTTCTTTTAGACCGGATGGGGGGAGAGGCCTTACAATGCCTATATGTGCCCCCACAGCCCTGTTAGGGACAGGAGGAGAACCTCGCCCTAACTTGAGCAAAGTCGAAGGCCCAGTTCTCTTAGACCGGATGGGGGGAGAGGCCTTACAATGCCCATATGTGCCCCCACAGCCCTGTTAGGGACAGGAGGAGAACCTCGCCCTAACTTGAGCAAAGTCGAAGGCCCGGTTCTCTTAGACCGGATGGGGGGAGAGGCTTTACAACGCCCATATGTGCCCCCACAGCCATGTCAAGAATAGGAGGAGAACCTCGTCCTGACATGAGCAAAGTCAAAAGCCTGATTCTTTTAGACCGGATGGGGGAAGAGGCCTTACAGTGCCCTAACGCGTCCTCGCAGCCCAGCCAGGAACAGAAGGAGAACCTCGCCCTGGCTCAAATAAAGGGGAAGGCCCGGACTCCTACGGGAGCCAGGTTCCGTCCACGACGCCAAAGAAAACTCCGCCCGGGCTCCTACGGGAGCCGGGTTCCGTCCACGACGCCAAAGAAAACTCCGCCCGAGCTCCTACGGGAGCCGGGTTCCATCCACGATGCCAAAGAAAACTTCACCTGGGCTCCTACGGGAGCTGGGTTCCGTCCACGACACCCAGGAAAACATCACCCGGACTCCTATGGGAGCCGGGCTCCATCGCCGACATCAGGACAACCCCGCCCGGACTCCTACGGGAGCCGGGCTCCGCTGACAACAGCAACTGTCGATAGGCCTTGTCCGGACTCCTACGGGATCCGGACTTCACCTTTAATCTTGATTGCAGGAAGACTTCGCCCTAACTCCTACGAGAGCCGGGCTTCGCCCACAACTTCAAGAGAGATTCTCCGTTCGAGCTCCCACGGGAGTCGAACTTAGCCTCGACTGCAGTGGAGAAAAACTCTAAGCAAAAAAGGAAGGCAATGGATCGCAACAGCGATGATCGGAAAGCAAACAGCGCACGAGGGCAACGGGAGCTCGGATCCCCGAATTCAAGCCCCAGGAAGGACCCCGGGCCCAAATGGCCCCGAGCGAACCTGCAGCCGTTAACGGAATAACAACTAGGTATCTTCGAACAGCGTAAAAGTCAAAAAGGAGCTCGACAAATAACAACCCTACGCGAATAAAAGAGGTCATCGATGACCTTGGGACGACGTGAAAAAGGAAAGAAGAAAAGAAGGAAGAAAGAGGAAAGAAAAATGAAGAAGTTCGACAGACAACTATTCAATACAAGATGCAGACAAGGTAACCAAATCTTCTTTTCATTTAACAAGATATACGTTACAAGACCCGATGGATCAAGAAAAAGATATACATCATCGCAAGCCTCGCGGGCACGGCTTGGAAGGGGTATACCGAAGGCCGCTCCGAGCTGCAAACTCCTCTTCTCGTCTCTATCCTTCTCAACCGCATTCTCCAATGCGTGTAACGGACCTATCAGCTCTCGCCCCATCTCGCTTCGCTCCATCTCCGAATTCCCGACCCTAGGGGGAAAAGGGTGGGATAGATTTCTGGGGGCGGTAAGGGCAACGACGGCAGTGACGGAGACCTGTTTCAAGAAGAACCGGAGTCACCTTGGATGCAGCGGTGATGCCAGAGATACACTCCATCTCCGAATGTTCCACGACAGCCGCCACCCAAAATGCTCCGACAAGGTCGGCATGCACTACTTCCACCGTCCCCACAACAAGTTCCACTGCCCCACCGTCAACGCCGACCGCTTCTGGTCCCTCAGCCCCGACGGTATCAAGGATCCCGCCATAGCTTGTGACGACAGCTCTGCCCTCTTGACCGGTATCACCCCGCCTTGCTGCTCCAAAATTCTCGGGCAGAATAACTTCACCGGCTGCCCCCGTTATTAAACCCCTGTTGTTGAAGGAATTCTTCCTTGAGCCCCCTTTAAAGCGACGGAGGTTCTCACCAGCCGCCGTTCTCCTCCTCTCCTTCCTCCAAGCCCTAAACATCCCTTCAAGAATGGCTTCCGGGGTAGAGGACATGGCGTGAAAACCCTCGGAGAAGAATTGGAGAGCTGAAGAAGGCAAGGACTGGTGCGAGGGGAGTAGCTGAGTAGCTAAGCTCTCGGGCAAAGGAAAGGCACCATCCTATCGGCAGAATGAAGCCACGAAGGGGGATTAGGGGGTTTAAATAGCCGACGGATCCTAGCGCAGTTATGACGGCGGATGTTCCTGGGCCAACTGGTGCGTGCCACGTGTCGTGCATGTCCCCCTCATCGCTATCGAGGGTTGACCATTCACAAATTCCTATGGCACGACGCTTGGGGTTGCGTTCCGACGGGGGTTCCAAAAAGACTCTTCAGGTCACCTTCACCGGAAAGCGGGCTTTGACGTGCACACCTTAAATGCTAAAATATCTGGGGGCGGCAGTGCGCAGGATTCGAAGGGACGGTTTCGGCTGTGCCCGTCTCTCTCTCTGTACTTCCTTCGTTTGAAATTCAAACTCGAAAGTAGGGGGACTGGTGTTGGGTATAAAATACCCACAGCCGAAGTCCTCAGTGGAATCGACTACACGACAACTTCGCCCGGGCTCCTACGGGAGCCGGGCTCCGTCACCAAGAACTCCAACAACTGCAGCCGCAAGCAGACTCAGCCCGGACTCCTACGGGAGCCAGACTCCGCCGCCGACATCGACTACAGGATAGCTCCGCCCGGACTCCTACGGGAGTCAGGCTCCATCCTCAGCATCAACCGCTGGTAGGCCTCGTCCGGACTCCTACAGGAGTCGGACCTCCCCTCTGACTTTAATTGCAGGGAGACTTCGCCCGAACTCTTATGGGAGCCGGGCTTCATCCTCGACGCCAACAACTGCAGCCGCAAGCAGACTTAGCCCAGACTCCTACGGGAGCCGGGCTCCACCGCCGACATCGACTATAGGACAGCTCCGCCCGGACTCCTACGGGAGTCGGGCTCCGTCCTCAGCATCAACCGCTGGTAGGCCTCGTCCGGACTCCTACGGGAGCCGGACCTCCCCTCTGACTTTAATTGCAGGGAGACTTCGCCCGGACTCTTATGGGACCCGGGCTTCATCCTCGATGCCAACAACTGCAGCCGCAAGCAGACTCAGCCCGGACTCCTACGGGAGTCGGGCTCCGCCGCCGACATCGACTACAGGATAGCTCCGCCCGGACTCCTACGGGAGTCGGGCTCCATCCTCAGCATCAACCGCTGGTAGGCCTCGTCCGGACTCCTACGGGAGTCGGACCTCCCCTCTGACTTTAATTGTAGGGAGACTTCGCCCGGACTCTTATGTGAGCCGGGCTTCATCCTCGACGCCAACAACTGCAGCCGCAAGCAGACTCCACCCGGACTCCTACGGGGGTCGGGCTCCACCGCCGACAGCGACTACAGGACAGCTTCGCCCGGACTCCTACGGGAGCCGGGCTCCGTCCTCAGTGTCAACTACTGGTAAGCCCCGTCCGGACTCCTACGGGAGCCAGACTTCGCCTTTAACCTTGACTGTAGGAAAGCTTCGCCCGGACTCCTACGGGAGTCGGGCTCCGTCCTCAGCGTCAACTGCTGGTAAGCCCCGTCCGGACTCCTACGGGAGCCGGACTTCGCCTTTAACCTTGATTGCAGGAAGACTTCGCCCGGACTCCTACGGGAGCCGGGTTCCGCCCGCAACTTCAGCTCCGAGAGGGTTCCGCCCGGACTCCCACAGAAGCCGGGCTCCACCCACGACCCCAACTGCAAGGAGGACTCCGCTCGGACCTCTACAGAGGTCGGACTCCGATCGCTGCCGAGCTTCAACCGACAGATCCGCACCCTCTGGCAGGTCACAATAACAACCATGATCCTGTTCCACTTCCTGTAGTAGATTTCGCGCGGCTCCATCACTCCCTGCGGCAGACCCATTACTCTCTGACAGACTGTGTCAACGGCCACGATTCTGCTCCGCTCCCTGCGGCAGGTGCTGCACGATTCCACTACTCCCTGACAACTAGCGACAACGGACGCCGCTCCACCACCTGCAACAGGCTCTACGTGGCAGGCCATAGCAATAGCCACGGGTCTACTCCACTACCCTTCGTAATAAATTCTCCTGACCATGGGCGGCCCACTATCAGACGGTTACAAATGTC
Organism: Elaeis guineensis; assembly: GCF_000442705.2. Classification (NCBI taxonomy): domain Eukaryota; kingdom Viridiplantae; phylum Streptophyta; class Magnoliopsida; order Arecales; family Arecaceae; genus Elaeis; species Elaeis guineensis. Next base: position 10,876,133 of record NC_026007.2, on the reverse strand, counting down.
GCCATCAATCTGTTGCCTCCTCCGCCTATAAAAGGGGGACCCAGATACATTATTCTATAAGCTCATTTCTTATCTCAAAACTCTGCTAAATTTTTCGTTCGAGCACTCCATTCTTGTTGAGGCAGAGAACTGACTTGAGCGTCGGAGGGTCTTGCCGGAGCAACCTCACCTCCAGTTTAGACTTTCTTTGTAGGTCCCGACGGCGACCGCGGCTTCCCCGACTCCAGCTTCTCCGGCGCAAGCAGATTTTTGCACCAACAATTCCTAATGCTAGAACTGAAACTTTGCTTCCATCTCCAACGTTCAGGAATCTCTCGCCTTCATCAAATCTCCTACTGACCTGCAGACCCTGCATCGAATTGCAAATATGATAAGGGCTTCCGGTATCCAATACCCAGACAGTAGTATCACAAATGGAAAAGTTGCAAGGTGTTATCATATAAGTACCTTGCTTCTTCTTCGGCCTGTTCGGGTCCAGGGAGGCAATGTATAGAGGACAGTTCCTCTTCCAGTGCCCCTGCTTATTGCAAAAGAAGCACTCTGCCTAGCTCTGGTCGGGCTTGCGCTTCTTGGTCTGACCCTGTGCAGATGTTCCAGCATGCAGCTGTACCTTCTTGTTCTTCTTCTTCTTGTTCTTCTTCTTCCCTTTCTTAAAGGGTCGACGATCAGAAGAAGACCCTCCCACAATATTCACCAACTCCTTATGGAGCTGGTGATCCTTCTTAAAGTTTTGCAGCAACCCCAACAAGCCGTGGTAGTTCACTGCAGGCTTTGTCATCCAAAAATGAGTAAGGAAGGGGAGGAAGGACTTGGGCAATGAATTAAAGATCGCATCCTTACCGAGCTGCTCGTGCAGGGGAAAGCCCAGTTTACTTAGGCACTCAATCATTTCGATCATGTACAGTACATGATCAGTGACTAAGGCTCCATCCCTCATCCGAGCATTGAAAATGGCACAACTAGTTTTGTGCCTTTCAACATCGTCAGGCGTGCCAAAGGAGTCGTTCAACATTTGAAGCATCTCCTGTGGCTGGGCATTCTCGAACCTGCGGCTGAACTCATCATTCATTGCCGCCAGTATAATGCACCGAACGGTGGTGCGGTCGTTGAGCCACTTCTGATAAGTGTCTCGGACCGTCTCTCTAACATTCGGGGCTGGCTCCTCAGGTGCCAGATCCGTTACTACATAAAGGATCCGCTCATGCTCAAGGATGATTTTTAATTTTCGATACTAGCTATCAAAATTAGGTCCCATGAGCTTGTCATTATCTAATAATGACCGGAGCGACAGGGTAGTAGCCATAGCTACATAAAGAAAAATCAGACCTCTATTAGTACATAAATTATAAATACTAAAGACTTGGACTTTAGTCTAAAGTTTCTCCCAGTATATTTACGAACTGGTAGCCTCAACCTCCAATTCGAGAAATTACTTTAATTCCTTAGTGGGTACTAGAATCCACACAGACTACACACGAGCCCAATTTGGTTGGTCAACCCATGTGCATCTATGGGTAGGTTCATAACCAGTTGTTTCTCTAAATAACTTCTAGTAATTGATTTTGCCCCAGAACGTAATCAGTAGGCTTTGGCCTCCACTGAAAAGATCTGGTTAGATCCAACCATTAACATGATTTGATTTGGTGAATTGGACCAATAAATGATCAGGCCGACTTTGGCCGGCCAACCTAACCACCATCAGAAAGATTCAAACCAAATTATCATATTATGAATGATAATTCCATTAGTCAATAAGCACCAGGCCTTTGGGCCTCCAATGATTATTAAACTAATGGACTCATTATCACTCACTTAATGGGAGGCTATGACTTAGTTATCAATATATCTTAATCATTTTTAGGGTCCTAATAATTTTTGAGGATTTTATTAAAAGATAGATGAGAAGAAAATATCCAGTCAATTTCAATCCTCCCACTGACTTCACCAAGTCAGATTAAAAAAAGATTTAATTAAAGCTGGCATTAGGAGCACCTAAATCAGTCAAACTGATTTATCTAAGGACATGGGTGAGCCCTAATCACCAAGTGATCTAATCAAAATCTAATTCACCAGATTGGCTAGGTAAGTGAGATCAGTGGTGGGGATAAGTCATTAACTCGTCAGAGATCGAATCACTGCGAGTAGCTTTCGCTTAAAAACCACTGATCAAACTGCCAAACTTACCTTAGACACCAACCGGTTCATTAGTTTTAATTTGATCAACTTAGTAAATAGGGTTCCACCGTGTAGCCATGAATTAAGTCCATCTTGGTCTAGTTAAAGACATGGACCCATTCAACTACAACTATTGAAGTTGAGTCTAGAGTATCCTTGACCTAATCTAATTCAACTTTTGATTAGATTTGATCAATTACTCTAATTTAGTCTATTTCTTTAAGCTAACCTTAGGTCTAACCCAATTATGGACCTAATCCATCTAACCCATTGACCTACAAGTTTATGCAATTGTCTTAGGTCTTAATTCACAATTCTAGACCTACTAGACAACACTTAATTCTTTTAATTAAGTATTTGGGCTGATGGATCAGGGTTTGGCATTTCGAAAATAATTTTTAAATTTGAAAGATTTTATTTTTTATTCATCAAATATGTTGACTCATTTCACAAATAGATCAGCACATTTCATAAATAGCAATCCTATTGCTAATTACATAACAGAAAATAACTCAATCAAAATAAATCATGAATATTCCTTTAGATCTAATCTAACACATTCATGATAAATTTCACAATTGAATCTTTATAATTAATTTCTTTCGCTGCTTCATCTACATGGGATATAATTACAGCGGTACCCTTACCGCCATAGGAGACCCCATCGAATGGGAGGAGAGGACC
>NC_026007.2:10835314-10873174 GCF_000442705.2 Elaeis guineensis | reverse complement strand
TTCATCAATCACACTGCTATGGCCATAGACTTAAGGACTCAGCCTCTTAAATCCATAGGACTACTCCCTTCAGCTAGGATTGATAGATCCCATCTTGATGCACACCTCACTCTTACAATGGATCAACTGTCGCCAACATCCACTACAAGGGCTCCTTGAGACCCATATTGATGTGTTGGTCAAACTTCAATAGCCTCACTATAAGTAGTATTGTCATCTCAGGTCAAAGGACCAATTATACAACTGTAGTATCAAGAAAGTTACTAACGAGTGAGCAGACATCCATGTGACTTCTCATGTTGATCACGCTCAGTGCTAGTTATTCTCTAACAACACCTGTACTCTCGCTCCAGTATCTCTACACTATAGACTCGAGACCCATCTGTCTGAAAGAAGCAATCCGTGCACTGGCTATCTGAATCAATCACCATCTTCATGATGATCCTACGACCAGGAGTAATTTAGGAATCAACCATCAATGATATATGCCTTAAATTTTTAACTCTTTGAGAATATGTGTCATCATCTTATTGATCCCTTGGATGATTCATGGATACATTGACATGAATGGTAATATAACTATTCAATAAGTATAAAATCATATCCTAAAGATATGAAATGTATTAGCCAAGATTGATTTCTAGGGTATACATCCAACAAGTATTGCCAGCCTTCGTCGAGTTCTTTTTCTGGCCCTTCCTCAGACTTTTCAGTCGTGCCACACATATCCTCATTGATGGAGCTTTTATCTGATCTGAGTACTAGACTGGAGAGTGTGGAGGGTTTTCCTTCTCAGGTTTAATGGCAGAATTTTTGATATTGAGAGGGAGATCAGAGGGATTTTAGATGCTCTTTCGACAGGAGCGAGCACATCGACCACTTCTTCACCTCAGCTGCATGATTTAGCTCGAGAGATAGAAAAACTCTACAGTCAGCTTCGTTCTTCTCTTGAGCTGATTCGACAAACATCAGAGACTCCAGAGACTTCGTATCTACTGATTAGATGGGCTCTACTTACAGTGAGGAAAATCTTGTCCCAGCTTGATGCCATTAGGACTTAGCTTCAGTCCAGGCCCTCCGCATCCCGTGAGCCAGCCTTTGTCCAGTCCATTGCATTCCTCCTCCGACATCTTCTTCTTGGACCAGACCTTTTGGTCAGGATGAGGCTAATTATATTTCACTTATCTTGATCTTGAACTCGATGCCTGCTCTTACTGATCTGATCTTTTTGTACTAGACTTTTAGGTTGCTTAGTTATTCTATTTTATTTTAGTAGTTGAATGTATGAGAGTTTTATGCTCATAGATATATATTATGATTCTTGTAACCTCTCTTTTTGTTGTAATTAATGAATGAGGTTATCCTTTATTATCACTTTGTATGGCCCTCTATTTTTGAATGAATGAATGAATGAATGACTATTACATTTGGATGACTGCACACTATTACTCTGATGCATGATGTACAACCATTAAAAATCTTACTCTCTTTAGTCTATTTTTTTGATGATGTCAAAAAGGGAGAGAAAGTAGTGTATTATCTATCTGAACTTTTTAAATCTTTTGCTCTTTTAAATTTTTACTCTGATATAATATTTTGCTTTGATATGCCTTCATACATCTCTGATACACCCATTTTTTACTCTGATATATCTATTTTTACCTTTATTTTGATACTATTTAAAAAATTCCTCTGATACATCTATTTTTTTTAGTACTTTGGTATTTTTGATAATTTTATTTTTACATGAATACCAAAATACCTCAATATATTTATTTTTAATTTTATAAAATATTTTATTTTTGATTTTATAAATACTCTAATTTTTTCTCTTTTGATTCTTGTTCAAATGGTTTCATCCTTGCTTTGATATCAAAACGAGAAAAAGAGAAAGAAATATTCCTTTCACATTTATTACTCTGATATTAAAAATAAGGAAGAGAAGAATAAAATTCTTTTATGAACCACCTCTACTTCAATAAGAAAAATTTTATAAATTGAATACTCTTTATATAAGAAAGGGAGAGATCTTTTTCAAATAATCAAAATGATTATTTTTATCTGTTAACTAACTAAGAACAATCCTTAGAAAAACTCTGATACCTTCACAAATGAGTTTTATAAAAAAATTAAAATATTAAAATTTATAAAAAATATGTATCTTAAGATTCTCTATGTTTAATCTTTGGTATTCCTACAAGTGCTCCACAAACTCAAATTTCTTGAGCTTTATGGACTTATTTTATGAACACTCAAATATTTTATCATTATCAAAAAAGAGGAGATTGTTGCTCCAAAAATTAATTTTGATGATCGCAAACTATTTGAGGAGACTACTAATGAGTTTCTTATCTCTGAAGAATATTTTTGTGATATTTCAGGTAGTCCAAAAGATTAGGTTTGAAAAGCTTCATCAAGTGTGCCAAAGTTGAAATTTCTATAAGTTGGAGAAGTTTTTGAAGCATTTTGAGAGTATTAAATTGATTTAAATCTATTTGAGAGTATTTGAAAGTGTTCTGATAAATTTTGGACCTTAAATGTATGAAAAATTGGATTGGCATAAAATGGGGTGACCCATCTAGGTCATCCCTTTTCATTGAGTAACCGGCATGCATCATCTTGGCTCATGGCACGCAGTGGGATGACCCACTTAGGATGACCCACTTGAGACGACCCCTGAGACTCTGAGATCAAAACAGAAAGCTAAACTTTCTGTCTGACCAATGAGATGTCCCATTGCCAGTGGAACACCCCATAGGATGCCCATTCCTACAAGCATACGTAACGGTTAGTTTTTAGCTCATTTTTTATGCATTTAATACGCATAAACACTCTCCAATGGCTCTAAACCAACACTAAGACATTCTCAAGTGTAAATAATGACTATAAATACTCTTTTGAAGTAAAAAATCATAAGTTTGCAAGCATTCAAAGCTCACATCTGAGAAAAGTTCAAAAATTCCTAAAAGAGAGAAAAGAAACGATCAATCAACTCACCAACCACTCTCCAGCTGTAATCAAGTGTGTAAATCCATTGAGGGTGTTCAGCAAAAGCTTCTTTCCTTAAGTATTATATTTCTATTGCATTTATTGTATTCATTTAAGGAGATTATGTGCTAAAATTTCTGTACCCTATTTTTCTCATATTGTATTTTGGGTTTTTAAGTTTTGGAGGGTTCCAAAACTCGATTGGGTTGATCCAAATCTGAAATCAAATTATTGAGGGTTGGCTTGTACCTAAAAAATAAGTATTCTTATTTGGATAGCAAGGGTCAGGGTTGTCCAACGTGTTATATTTTTAAAATTTTTTTAGTAGATTAAATTCTTAAGTAGAGATTTGGAGAGTAGATGTAGATGTAAGGTTGGTATCGAACCACTATAAATTCTTTATGTTTATTGTGCTTGCATCTCTTTACTTATTCTTTGTATTTTATACTTGCTTACCTATCTTTTGTGTTTGATTTTATTTTCATTGCAAATCAACTCACTCCACTCATCATCTTCGCACATTACTTAAGAGCATTAATCTTAAAAATTTTAAAAAGACCAATTTACCCCCCCTCTTGGGCTCCATATCTGGGCAATAGGACCCAAACCAAATCCAATATTTGACCCAAATAAATTCATAAATCTAATTTAATTAGACACCAAACTACTTCAACTAAATTCTAATTAAATCAAAAATGAATTAAACTCAAGTCCTGACTAAATCAGAAACTGTTCTCCCTTAGCGATTAGATTATCTAATAACCTAATTGAATCGAACCTAATTGAATTCAATTCAATTATACTTGATCCAAATCTCTTTATTTAATCAAATAAATTAATTAATAATCTAATTATTAATTAATCTTCCTCTAAGTCACTAATCTTTAGTAAATTATTAGCTACAACCTTTGTACAAGGTTAATCATCCATCATATTGATGATTATATCCTTCAACGATTCTCAATCATTGATCAACCATCAGATCAGATCGAAACTTCTAATGTGTATGACCAATAGGTTCAACACTAAATCAATAGTATAAGAATAATTTTTTATACTAATCAAGTGACCATCTAACAATGATATCTGATGGCTGGATAGTATCGAATGATTGCAAAGCAACATTCAAGAACTTGAGATATGGTTACCGTATAATTCATCCTTTTGATCCTAATACTCTAGATGATCTAGAATTTAACTATCAATCCTTAAATAATCATCCACATTGTATTTCAATCTTTTTCAAATTCTATGACTCCTTATAGGGATTATCCTAGCCAAGGTTTTGCTTAATTAAAACACAATGATGCATTAACTTCTGTAATATGGAGGGGTCAATCTCATCTTGACTCACACACTGACTTTGTAAGTACTTGACTATACCCAATAGCTTTCCATCACTGTATTAGAAATACAGGTAGTTTGGCACCAAAGCACAGTGAGTTACTTGTAAGTCACCTTAGTGATCTTAGATCGGAGGGATACTTATACCCATATCCTTCATGAGCTACTCATGACAGCAGAGTGCTCCATAGTTTGGTCACTATTTAGAGATCTGTATGTCATACTAGTATCTCTATACTCCTTGATTAAGAGGACACCAATCCATATGGCATACAACAACCTACACTTGATAAACATTATTGTTCTTATTAATAACATATCGTTTGATTGTGAACAAGTTTAAGAACTATATGATAAATTTTTTTTTATTATTTGTAAGTAGTTCTAAGAACTTCATCATAACATTGAAGCTCAATTAAGAAAGATGCTCATCATATTATGAAATTGTCAAATAACTTTTATCAATTTATAATTCATATACATACAAGGAGCTCAATCATCTACAATCAAAATGATTGGCTTTAGGATATATTTTCTAATAGAATAAACAAAAAGTTTTTTCTCCTGAAAATCAAGCCACCTCTCTCTCTCTCTCACATTCCCTAGTCCCCACCTAGGGTTTCATGCAAGGATCATCCGTGATCCAATCAAGGCTTCTGCATTATTCTTTTTCTCTTCTCCATTTTGCTGGATTAACATTCAGATTTCATACAAGACATCAGTCTACGGCTGGTATCGGAGTGGTACTAGATTTCAATAATTGGTATCAAAGCTGGTTGAAGGTGGAGGAAGAAGAAGAGAAGATCAAAGAGTTTTCTACAGCAGTGGATCAGTAGCAAGGTTTCAGATCTAGGATTTTCTCTAGGATTTATAAGGAAGAAAGAGATCTGGGGACTACTGTCCACCATCCTTATATCAGGTATTTTTCAGATCCATCTTGTGTGCTATTTTATGATTGGGATTGATTATGGAAAGCAGTGGGTTGAAGATTGGATTTGAGAGGTTTGATGAAAAGAAAGTTTTGTTGGGAATAGTGTCCCAAAGCCAATCGTCAGCCTGTTGACGGTTGTGCTCCTTTTTGTATATGTACATGAATTATAAAATAATAAAATTATTTTAATATTTTTTTATCATAAAATGTTTCATCTTCTAATGAACTCCTATGTTGTGGTGAAGTCCTTAGGACTATTTAGACTCGACAAAGGAGGATTTATCGTTTAGTCCTTAATCTATTCGCGACCAAATGATACGTTGCTACAAGGACGACAACGTTTATCAAGCATAGGTCATTGTGTGCCATATAGGATGGTTGTCCTCTTAACCAAAGAGTGTGTAGACACTGGTATGGCATACAGGTGAGATATAAGGGTACATCTGCACTGAACGTATCGACTCTGGAGCTATTTCTACTGTCAAGATTTGCTCCGATGAATATGGGTATAAATATCCCTCCGACCTGAGACCGCCACGGTGACTTGCAAGCAACTCACTGCACTTAGGCACTGGACTACCTAAATTTCTAATTCAGTGACGGAAGACTACTGGGTGTAGTTAAGTACTTGACTTATAGGTGGCGTGTGTCAAGATGGGATTGACCACTCCAGTTTAGGAGCTGTACATCATGTTTCAATTTAGTAAAATCTTGACCAAGGTAGTCATAGCGAGGAGTCATAGGACTGTTTGAGTTGAGCATGATTCGGATGATCTGATCAGGGTGATAGTTTAACCCTGAGTCATCCTAAACACAGGGGTCAAAAGGATGAATTATACAGTAACCATATTCACATAGGTTCTGAGTGTTGCGATTGTGACTATTCGACCTATCCGAATATCGGGTACCATTGCTAGATGATCCACTTTCGATTAGTACAGAAATTGGTTCCTATGCTACCGACTTAGGTTCGAACCTGCGGGGTCACACACATTAGAGGTTCCTATCTGATCTGATAGCTGGTGAAGAGTCCTTAATGTCTGAGATTCTGTGATTGAGAATTAGGATTCTTTGATCACAAATTTCACCACATTTTGGGTACCGGGGGTCAAGAGTCCCATTGGTTTAGGACTCTTCGATCAGGGTTACATATCGATGAATTCTGATGCCTGATTACCCATCGAATTTGGACTCAATATTTATGACAGGTTTAATTAGTGATTTGATCACTAATTAACTCAATTTAATTGAGTAATTAATTTTGGATCAAGTCCAATTGAATTGGATTCAGTTGGGTTTGACCCAACTAGGTTAAGAGTTGACCTAATCGTCGAGATGGTTTGGTCCCTGATATGATCAGGGGTTGGGCTTAATCAATTTCTGATTTGATTAGGATTTTATTGAGACTAATTAAGCCTAATTAAGTTGGGTTTAAATTAGTCTAATTGGGCCTAACTTATTTGGTTCAATTAGGTTGGTTTAAATAATGAAACCACCTTGACCCATTCTCCCTGCGCCACCTCACTTCCACTGTGCCCCATTTGAATTCACGAGAAGAAGTTCTCATGAATTTTTTCTCATGCAAAGCCCTCCTCATGCCCTACTTTAATGTACCAAATGAGTGGATAAGGATGATTAGTTGGCCATTCAAATTCAAAATAAAGTTTGAATTTGAATGAGCAACCAATCTTAGCGCCTTGACCTTATCCTCTTTTAACATCCCATTTATTACACAAGAAAATGTTTCTCATGAATCACTCATGCACAAATTAAGCCATGCCCTCTTCTTCTCACGCCCTTAATGGATAGGAATAAATTGGTTTCCATTTGAATTCAAAATTTGATTTGAATTCAAATATGCAATTACTCATCTTTATCCTCTCACGTGGATAAGATGTTTGACATTGTTTTAAAAGGAGGAGAAGAGTGGGGGGTGTGCAAAAAAAAAATTTGGAGAGAAAATCTAGGTGTGAGGAATCCTTGTGTGCAAGGTGAAGGTCTATATCCTTTCGAGAGAAAAAGAAAGAAAGAAAGAAAAAGTATAACAGGGTTTCAGTGAGTTTTTCAGGGTTTCAGCCTGGAGTTCGGGAAGTGAGAAGGTGAGCTACGAGTGTCGTGAGCCCACCAAATTTTAGAAAGATCTTCAACATCCTCTCAGCACGTCTGCTAACAATCCAAGCATCCAAGAATCGACAGACATCGATCGAAGGAGTTCATCAGCATCGGCCGTCGAAAGAGCTCTACAACGAGCTAGCACTCGTGAGGAGTCAATCAGATCGAAGCTTCGTGTGGATGATCTACAGAGACCAGACATGCTGTGTGGCTGCATCATGATAATCAGACTCTTCCGACGGTGATCAAATTACGGCGATCTACTACCCGCACAAAGGTATTGTGTTCTGAACATATTACAGTAAAGTGTTTACTATTCAAATTTGAATTTAAATTTAAATACATGCATGCTATATATCATATTTAGATCTAGTGTAGGATAAATTTTTATTAATTAATTAAATTAATTAATAATTTTCACTATAAAATAGTATTTTGAAAAAAGTTTTAAAATTATCATTTTACCCCTGCACTGATTTTCGCCACAAATGGTATCAGAGCGGGTTCTTAGATATGATACATATATTTGTATGCGTAGATTAAGTTATAATCTAAAAGTTTATAATTTGAAATTTGAAATTTAAAATTTAAAATTTGAATTTTGAAAGTTGTTCGAAATTCAAATTTAAAATTTGAAATTCAAAATTTGAAATTTGAATTTTCAAATTTTGAAATTCCAAAATTCAAAATTTAAAATTTAAAATTTGTTGAAATTTCAAATTTGAAATTCAAAATTTAAAATTCAAAATTTGAAATTCAAAATTTAAAATTCAAAAATTTGAAATTTGTTTGAATTTGAAATTCAAAATTTAAATTTGAAATTTGAAATTTAAATTTTAAATTGATATATTTAGATATACTTGATCCAAGTAGCAAGTAATCGAATTGGGTTGGTTGCCATGGCCATCCGGTCATAGGAGAAAAGTAGGGTTTAAAGGCCCTCTCCTCCCATTCGATGGGGTCTCCTATGGCGGTAGGGGTGCCACTGTAATTATATTCCATACAGATGAAGCAGCGAAAGGAATTAATTGTATAGGTTCAATTGTAAAATTTATCATGAATATGTTAGAATAGATCTAAAAGAATATTCATGATTTATTTTGATTGAGTTATTTTCTGTTATATAATTAGCAATAGGATTGCTATTTATGAAATGTGCTGATCTATTTGTGAAATGAGTCAACATATTTGGTGAACAAAAAATAAAACTTTCAAACTTAAAAATTATTTTCAAAATACCAAACCCTGATCCATCAGCCAAATACTTAATTAAAAGAATTAAGTATTGTCTAGTAGGTCTAGAATTGTGAATTAAGACCTAAGACAATTGCATAAACTTGTGGGTCAATGGGTTAGATGGATTAGGTCTATAATTGGGTTAGATCTAAGGTTAGCTTAAAGAAATAGACTAAATTAGAGTAATTGGTCAAATCTAATCAAAAGTTGAATTAGATTGGTCAAGGATACTCTAGACTCAACTCCAATAGTTGTAGTTGAATGGGTCTATGTCTTTAACCAGACCAAGATGGACTTAATTCATGGCTATGCGGTGGAACCCTATTTACTAAGTTGATCAAATTAAAACTAATGAACTGGTTGGTGTCTAAGGTAAGTTTGGCAGTTTAACCAGTGGTTTTTAAGTAGGAGCTACTTGCAATGATTCGATCTCTGACGAGTTAATGGCTTATCCCCACCACTGATCTCACTTACCTGGCCAACCTGGTGAATTAGGTTTTGATTACATCACTTGGTGATTAAGGCTCACCCATATCATTAGGTAAATCAGTGTGACTAATTTAGGTGCTCCTAATGCCAGCTTTAATTAAATCTTTTTTAATCTGACTTGGTGAAGTCAGTGGGAGGATTGAAATTGGCTGGATATTTTCTTCTCTTCGATTCTTTAATAAAATCCTCAAAATTATTAGGTCCCTAAAAATGATTAAGTTATATTGATAACTAAATCATAGCCTCCCATTAAGTGAGTGATAATGAGTCCATTAGTTTAATAATCATTGGAGGCCCAAAGGCCTGGTGCTTATTGACTAATGGAATTATCATTCATAATATAATAATTTGGTTTGAGTCTTTCTGATGGTGGTCAGGTTGGCCGGCCAAAGCGGGCCTGATCATTTATTTATCCGATTCACCAAATCAAATCATGTTAATGGTTGGACCTAACCAGATCTTTTCAGTGGAGGCCAAAGCCTACTGATTAGGTTCTAGGGTAAAATCAATTATTAGAAGTTGTTTAGAGAAACAACTGGTTATAAACCTACCCATAGATGCACATGGGTTGACCAACCAAAGTTGGTCTCGTGTGTAGTCTGTATGGATTCTAGTACCCACTAAGGAATTAAAGTAATTCCTCAAATTGGAGGTTAAGGCTACCAATTCGTGAAAATACTAGAAGAAACTTTAGACTAAAATCCAAGTCTTTAGTATTAATAATTTATGTACTAATATAGGTCTGATTTTTCTTTATGCAGCTATGGCCACTACCCTATCGCTCCGATCATTATTAGATAATGACAAGCTCATGGGACCTAATTTCGATAGTTGGTATCGAAAATTAAAAATCATCCTTGAGCATGAGCGGATCCTTTATGTAGTAACGGATCCGGCACCTGAGGAGCCAGCCCTGAACGCTAGAGGGACAGTCCGAGACACTTACCAGAAGTGACCCAACGATCGCACCACCGTTCGGTGCATTATGATGGCGGCAATGAATGATGAGTTCAGCCGTAGGTTCGAGAACGCCCAACCACAGGAGATGCTTCAAATGTTGAACGACTCCTTTGGCACGTCTGACGACGTTGAAAGGCACAAAACTAGTTATGCCATTTTCAATGCTCGGATGAGGGATGGAGCCTCAGTCACTGATCATGTACTGTACATGATCGAAATGATTGAGCACCTAAGTAAACTGAGCTTTTCTCTGCACGAGCAGCTCGGTAAGGATGCAATCCTTAATTCTCTGCCCAAGTCCTACCTTCTCTTCCTTACTCATTTTCGAATGACAAAGCCTGTAGTGAACTACCACGGCTTGTTGGGGTTGCTGCAGAACTTTGAGAAGGACCACCAGCTCCATAAGGAGTCGGTGAATGTTGTGGGAGGGTCTTCTTCTGGTCGTCGACCCTTTAAGAAAGGAAAGAAGAACAAAAAGAAGAAGAATAAGAAGGTGCAACCGAAGTAGGTGATTATGAATCACTTCCAACCTGTGAGTCCTGTCTTCTTGATAAAATGACCAAGTCACCTTTTATTGAAAAAGGTGAGCGAGCCAGTGAACTCTTGGGTCTGGTACATTCTGATGCATGTGGACCCATGAGCTCAAGTGCAAGAGGTGGATATTTCTACTTCACAACCTTCACAGACGACCTATCGAGGTATGGATATGTCTATTTAATGAAACATAAGTTGGAGTCGTTTGAAATGTTCAAACTATTCCGAAATGAGGTAGAAAAATAAACTGGAAAGTGTATTAAAACTCTTCGATCTGATCGAGGAGGTGAATACCTTTCCAATGAATTTCTGATATATCTTGGAGAGAATGAGATTCTCTCTCAATGGACTCCTCTTGGAACACCACAGCATAATGGTGTATCTGAAAGGAGGAATCGGACCTTGTTGGACATGGTTCGATCCATGATGGGGTTTGCTGGTCTGTCGATCTCCCTCTGGGGATATGCGCTCGAATCGGCTTGTTACCTTCTAAATAGAGTTTTGAGTAAGTCTGTAACCAAAATGCCATATGAGATATGGATAGGACGTAAGCCAGTACTCTCGCATCTTAGGGTTTGGGGGTGTCCGACTTATGTTAAACGTTTAATTACGGACAAGCTAGGACCTAGGTCTGACAAGTGTAATTTTATAGGATACCCAAAAGAGACCAAAGGGTATTATTTCTACCTGGCTGATGAGCAAAAGTTGTTTGTCAGCCTTAAGACAATCTTTTTGGAAAAAGAGTTCCTTGATGAAGGGACTGTTGCCTCTAAGGTCGAACTTGACGAAATTCGACAGGTAAAAAATCCGACGCAAGTTGCTGAACCTGAACCGGATTTGATTAGATTAGATCCGGAGCCCATTGTTCAAGCACCCTTAAGGCGTCTGGTAGAGTACCACATCAACCGGACAGATACTATGGTTTCTTGATCCAGGACGACGATCCTATAGAACTTGATGAAAACGATGAGGATCCGATCACCTACATGGATGCAATGCAGAGACCCAACTCTGAGAAATGGCTAGAGGCCATGAAATCCAAAATGGAGTCCATGAAGGTCAATGATGTGTGGACATTGGTTGACCCACCCGAAGGAGTAAAACCCATAGGGTGTAAGTGGGTCTTCAAGAGGAAGAGGGGCGCAGACGGAAAGGTGAAAACCTATAAAGCCCGTCTGGTTGCCAAGGAATATCGTCAACGTTATGGTATAGACTATGACGAGATATTTTTTCCTGTGGCAATGCTCAAATCCATTCGAATTATGCTTGCGATAGCTGTCCATCTGGACTATAAAATCTGGCAGATGGATGTGAAGACAGCTTTTCTAAACGGAGAGCTAGACAAAGAGGTGTATATGATACAACCTGAAGGATTCACATCCACAGATGAGTCTAAGGTGTGCAGACTATAGAGGTCCATTTATGGACTTAAGCAGGCATCCCGGAGTTGGAACATATGTTTTGCTAAGATGATCAAGATGTATGGCTTCGTTAAGAACGGAGAAGAGCCCTGCATTTATAAGTGGGCTAATGGTCCAGTAGTAGTATTTCTTGTATTGTATATGGATTATATTCTCTTAATTGAGAATGATGTCTCTGCATTACAGGGAATAAAGATTTGGCTGCCGTCACAGTTCTCCATGAAGGATTTGGGAGAAGCTTCCTACATCCTAGGGATGAGGATCTATAGGGATAGATCTAAAAGGTTGCTTGGTTTATCCCAGTCTACGTACATAGATACTATGCTGAAGAGGTTCAGCATGGAGAATTTCAAGAAAGACTATCTACCGATAGGCCATAGAATTTCTCTCTCGAAGAGGGATTGTCCGACAACACCTCAAGAGAGAGAGCGT
The DNA here is from genome assembly GCF_000442705.2 of Elaeis guineensis. Lineage (NCBI taxonomy): Eukaryota > Viridiplantae > Streptophyta > Magnoliopsida > Arecales > Arecaceae > Elaeis > Elaeis guineensis. The sequence continues at coordinate 10,860,727 of NC_026007.2, read as the reverse complement.
ATGGGTAGGATTCCATATGCTTCGGCAGTGAGATCTATCATGTACGCCATGATATGTACACGACCAGATGTGGCATACTCACTAGGGATAGTGAGTAGATACCAATCTGATCCAGGGGAGAATCACTAGAAGGTTGTTAAAACCATCCTGAAGTATTTAAGAAATACTAAGGATCAGTGGCTTGTTTATGGTGAATTGGACTTGAGACTTATAGGGTTTACAGACTCTAGTTTTCAGTCTAATCACGATGACAGCAAAAGTGTGTCGGAATTTATTTTTACCCTTAATGGTGGGGCTATCTGCTGGAAGAGTTCCAAGCAACACATAGTGGCTGATTCAGTTTTTGAGGCAGAGTATGTCGCTGCATCAGATGCTGCCAAAGAAGCGATGTGGCTGAGAAAATTCATCATCGAGCTCAAAGTAGCACTCTCCCTTGTTGGTCCAGTTCTGCTCTACTGTGACAGCTCTGGAGCCATTGCTCAGGCGAAGGAACCCAAGGGACACCAGCGGACGAAGCATATTCTGCGCTGCTACCATCTCATCTGAAAAATTATGGATCGAGGTGACGTCGATCTTCAAAAGATCGACGGAAAGGAGAACCTGGCCGACCCATTCACTAAAGTCATTACGATGAAAGAGTTCGACGACTACAAGTCGAAGATGGGTATTAGATACTACACCGATTGGCTTTAGGCCAAATGAGAGATTGTTGGGAATAGTATCCCAAAGCTAATCGTCAGCTTGTTGACAGTTGTGCTCTTTTTGTATATATACATGAATTATGAATTAATAAAAATTATTTTGATTTTTTTTATCACAAAATATTTCATCTTCTAATGAACTCCTATATTGTGGTGAAGTCCTTAGGACTATTTAGACTCGACAAAGGAGGATTTGTCGTTTAGTCCTTAAATCTATTCACGATCAAATGATACGTTGCTACCAAGGACGACAATGTTTATCAAGCATAGGTCGTTGTGTGCTATATAGGATGGCTGTCCTCTTAACCAAAGAGTGTGAGACACTGGTATGGCATACAGGTGAGATGTAAGGGTACATCTGCACTGAACATGACCGACTCCGGAGCTATTTCTACTGTCAAGATTTTTTTCGATGGAATATGGGTATAAATATCCCTCCGACCTGAGACCACCACGGTGACTTGCAAGCAACTCACTGTACTTAGGCATTGGACTACCTGAATTTCTAATTCAGTGACGGAAGGCTGCTGGGTGTAGTTAAGTACTTGACTTGTCGGTGCGTATGCCAAGATGGGATTGACCACTCCAGTTTAAGAGCTATGTACAGTCATGTTTCAATTTAGCAAAATCTTGGCCAAGGTAGTCCTAGTGAGGAGTCACAGGACTGTTTGAATTGAGCACGATTCGGATGATCTGATCAAAGTTGACAGTTTAACCCTGAGTCATCCTAAACACAGGGGTCAAAAGGATGAATTATATAGTAACTATATTCACATAGGTTCTGAGTGTTACGATTGCGACTATTCGACCTATCCGAATATCGAGTACCATTGCTAGATGGTCACTTCGATTAGTACAGGAATTGATTCCTGTGCTACCGGCTTAGGTTCGAACCTGCGGGGTCACACACATTAGAGGTTCCTATCTGATCTGATAGCTGGTGAAGAGTCCTTCATATCTGAGATTCTGTGATCAAGAATCAGGATTCTCTGATCATGAATTCCACATATTTTGGGTACCGAGCTCAAGAGTCCCACTAGTTTAGGACTCTTCGATCAGGGTTACATATCGATGAATTCTGATGCCCGATTACCCATCGGATTTGAACTCAATATTTATGAGAGATTTAATTAATGATTTGATTACTAATTAACTCAATTTAATTGAGTAATTAATTTTGGATCAAGTCTAATTAAATTAGATTCAGTTGGGTTTGACCCGATTAGGTTAAGAGTTGACCTAATCGTCGAGATGGTTTGGTCCCTGATATGATCAGGGGTTGGGCTTAATCAATTCCTGATTTGATTAGAATTTTATTGAGTCTAATTAAGCCTAATTAAGTTGGGTTTAAATTAGTCTAATTGGGCCTAACTTATTTGGTTCAATTAGGTTGGTTTAAATAATGAAACCACCTTGACCCATTCTCCCTGCGCCACCTCACTTCCACTACGCCCATTTGAATTCACGAGAAGGAAGTTCTCATGAATTTTTCTTCATGCAAAGCCCTCCTCATGCCCTACTTTAATGTACCAAATGAGTGGATAAGGATGATTAGTTGACCATTCAAATTCAAAACAAAGTTTGAATTTGAATGAGCAATCAATCTTAGCGCCTTGACCTTATCCTCTTTTAATGCCCCATTTATTACACGAAAAAATATTTCTCATGAAATCACTCATGCACAAATTAAGCCATGCCCTCCTCTTCTCACGCCCTTAGTGGATAGGAATAAATTGATTTCCATTTGAATTCAAAATTTGATTTGAATTCAAATATACAATTACTCATCTTTATCCTCTCACGTGGATAAGACGTTTGACATTGTTTTAAAAGGAGGAGAAGAGTGGGGCGTGTGCAAAAAAAAAATTTTGGAGAGAAAATCTGGACATGAGGAATCCTTGTGTATAAGATGAAGGTCTATATCCTTTCGAGAGAAAAAGAAAGAAAAGAAAGAAAAAGTGTACGCAGGGTTTCAGTGAGTTCTTCAGGGTTTCAGCCTAGAGTTCGGAAAGTGAGAAGGTGAGCTACGAGTGTCGTGAGCCCACCAAATTTTAGGAAGATCTTTAATATCCTCTCAGACATGTCTGCTGATGATCTGGAGCATCCAAAGAATCGACAGACATCGATCGAAGGAGTTCGATTAACATCGACCGTCGAAAGGGCTCTACAACAAGCTAGCACTCGTGAGGAGTCGATCAGACTGGGAGCTTCGTGTGGACGATCCGCAGAGGTCAGATACGCTGTGTGGCTGTATCGCGATGATCAGACTCTCTCGATGGTGATCAGATTGCGGCGATCTACTATCCGTATAAAGGTATTGTGTTCTGAACACATTACAGTAAAGTGTTTACTGTTCAAATTTAAATTTCAAATTTAAATATGTTGGGTGTAAAATCCCCCCAAGTCGAAGTTCGTGTCATGAGTGACCCCTCAGGGATTCTACCGGCGCCCGACCTACGATGGTAGGAAGACTTTGTCTGGACTCCTACGGGAGCCGAACTTCGTCTCCGACTCCAACTACAGGAAGGCTTCGTCCAGACTCCTACGGGAGCCGGACTCCGTCCCCGACTTCAGCAGCAAGAAGACTTCGTCCGGACTCCTACGGGAGCCAAACTTCGTCTCTGACTCCAACTACAGGAAGGCTTCGTCCGGACTCCTACGGGGGCCAGACTCCATCCCCGACTCAGCAGCAGGAAGACTTTGTTCGGACTCCTACGGGAGCTGAACTTCATCTCCGACTCCAACTACAGGAAGGCTTCATCCGGACTCCTACGGGAGCCGGACTCCATCCCCGACTTCAGCAGCAGGAAGATTTCATCCGGACTCCTACGGGAGCCGGACTCCGTCCCCGACTTCAGCAGCAGGAAGACTTCATCCGGACTCCTATGGGAGTCGAACTTCGCCTCCGATTCCAACTATAAGAAGGCTTCCTCCGGACTCCTACGGGAGCCGGACTCTGTCCCTGACTTCAGCAGCAGGAAGACTTTGTCCGGACTCCTACGGGAGCCAGACTTCATCTCCGACTCCAACTACAGGAAGGCTTCGTCCGGATTCCTACGGGAGCCGGACTCCGTCCCCGACTTCAGCAGTAGGAAGATTTTATCCGGACTCCTACGGGAGCCAGACTTCGCCTCCGACTCCAACTACAGGAAGGCTTCATCCGGACTCCTACGGGAGTCGGACTCCGTCCCCGACTTAGCAGTAGGAAGACTTCATCCGGACTCCTACGGGAGTCGGACTTCGCCTCTGACTCCAACTACAGGAAGGCTTCATCCGGACTCCTACGGGAGCCAGACTCCATCCCCGACTTCAGCAGCAGGAAGACTTCGTCCGGACTCCTACGGGAGCCGGACTTCGCCTCCGACTCCAACTACAGGAAGGCTTCATCCGGACTCCTACGGGAGCCAAACTCCATCCCTGACTTTAGCAGCAGGAAGACTTCGTTCAGACTCCTACGGGAGCCAGACTTCATCTCCGACTTCAACTACAGGCAGACCTCGTCTGGACTCTTATGGGAGCCAGACTCCACCCACAACTTCAATCACAGGTAGGCTTCGTCCGGACTCCTACGGGAGCCGGACTCTGTCTCCAACTTTGACTGCAGGAAGACTTCGTCCGAGCTCCTACGGGAGCCGGACTTTGCCTCCGACTCCAGCTACAGGTAGGCTTTGTTTGGACTCCCACGGGAGCCAGACTTCCACCCTGAACTCCTGCTGAAGGTCTCGATCGAGATTCCTCGACAAATGATCCCCATCCAGATTTCTGTGAAAATCAAACTCCAACTGAACTTCGACCGACAAGTCTGGACCCCCTGGCAGGCCGCAGTAACGGCCACGACTCTGCTCCACTCCTTGCGGCGGATCCTATGTGGCTCCATCACTCCCTGGCAGGCCGCAGTAACGGTCACGACTCTGCTCCACTCCCTACGGCGGATCCTACGCGGCTCCATCACTCCCTGCTAGGCCGCAGTAACGGCCATGATTCTACTCTACTTCCTGCAACAGATCCTGTGCAGTTCCACCACTCCCTGGCGAGTCACGACAACGGATGCCGCTCCACTCCCCGCAACTGATTCCATGTGGCGAGCCATGGTGACAGCCATGACTCCACCCCATTACTCTTCATGATAAATTCCTCCTGGCCCCGTACGGCCCACGATGAGGCGATCATAAACAGTCGCTATCAATCCTTTGCTCCCCCCGTCTATAAAAGGAGACCCCAGATACGTTAGTCTCTAAGCTCAAAATTCTATCCCAAAACTCTGCTTGAATTTCCGTTCGAGCACTCCATTCTTGTTGAGGCAGAGAACTGACTTGAGCGTTGGAGGGTCTTGCCGGAGCAACCCCACCTCCGATTTAGACTTCTTTTGCAGGTCCCGGCGGCGACCGTGACTCCCTCAACTCCAGCTTCTCCGGTGCAGGCAAATTTTTGCACCAATAGGATTGGCGCTAGAAGGAGGGCCTGTGTCTTCGTAGTACCCTTATTCTTAAAGGAGCGCTCAACGAGACCACCTCCGATCATCTTTTTCGGTGTCTTCTCCTCCTTCCCCCACTAGATCATCGCCCGATGCCTTCTCGTGAAGCATCCACACGGTGACCCATGGCCTCCGCAGCTAGATCTTAGGCTCCGACCTCGCCTCCAGTTTCCCAAGCCCCACATCCTCCGGCAACGACCGCCGGCATGGAGCGGTCGGACAATCGGCCTCCGACGGATTTCGCCAACACCATCTCGGAAGAATCCTGATGGGGAGCGACCGACGTATTGGCCGGACTTCCCAAGCGACAAAAGATCGAAGAATCCATAACTTTCATCGAAGAAGATGCTCAGGGAGTTCAATTTTCTCATTACGACGTGGTTGTAGTTTCCTTGAATAAAGCTAATTACGACGTCCGCCGCATTCTTGTCGACAATGAAAGTTCGGCCGATATTTTATTCTACGACGTCTTCTCAAGAATGTCCATCCTTGATGATCATTTGAGGCTGATTTGCTCCCCTCTAGTAGGGTTTACCGACGATGCTGTCCCGGTGGAGGGAGTGATAACTTTGACTGTAGCTGCAGGTCGATATCCAAGACAATCCAGGGCTCTGGTGAATTTCTTGGTGGTGAAGGCACCGTCAGCCTACAACGCGATCCTCGACCGACCTGACCTCAATGCTCTCCGAGCCATCGTGTAAACCTAACATTTGAAGTTGAAATTCTCTACCAACCAGGGGATCGGAGAGGTCAGAGGAGACCAAGCCCTGGCCAGACACTGCTACAACATAGCCTTGCAAAGAAGCGACCAATCCGACCCCTGTCCAGTTGATGGGCTGGATGCCCGCGATGACCTCACTGAGGAGAGGGGCGGCCCAATCAAAGATCTGGTTTCGATCCCTTTGAACGACGGGAATGTGGAGCATGTGGTGAAGATCAGCTCCAACCTAGGGGAAGAGGTGCGGATGCATCTCATCGATTTTCTATGAAAGAATGCGGACATTTTCGCTTGAGTTCCAACAGACATGCTGGAGATTGACACGAAAGTCATGGAGCACCGCCTGGCCGTCGATCCCAAGCATCGACTGACGAAAGAGAAAATCCGAGGTCATGCACTAGAGAGGCAGAAAGCGATAGCCGAGGAAGTGGACAAACTCCTAAAAGTCAGATTCATTAGGGAAGTCAATTATCCTGACTGAATTTCCAACATTGTCCTAGTCAAAAAGGCAAACGACAAGTGGAGGATGTGCATAGACTTCAAAAAGCTGAATAAAGCCTGCCCAAAAGACAGCTACCCTCTGCCCAGAATTGATCAATTGGTGGACGCGACCTCGGGCCATGAGCTCCTCACCTTTATGGATGCATTCTCCGACTATAATCAAATCAGGATGGTGCCAGAAGATGAAGAAAAGACTGCTTTCATTACTAATCATGGCCTTTACTGTTACAGGATCATGCCTTTCGGCCTCAAAAATGCAGGCGCAACCTACCAACGGCTGGTGAACAAAATCTTCAAGGAACAGATCGGCCGCAATATGGAGGTCTACGTGGACGACATGCTCATGAAAAGCAAATCTTCCATGAACCACATCGCCGACCTCGAGGAGGCCTTCGACACCCTCTGAAAATATAAGATGAAGCTGAACCCGACTAAATGTGCCTTCGGAGTGACCTCGGGGAAGTTCCTGGACTTCATGGTATCGGGATGCGGAATCGAAGCCAACCCAGAGAAAATTCGCGCCATCCAGGAGATGGCCACCCCGAAGTCGATAAAAGAGGTTCAGCGCCTTACATAGAGGGTAGCAGCCCTGAATCGCTTCATCGCGAGATCGGCCGAACGGTGTTTACCCTTCTTCCAAACCCTCAAGCGATCGAAGAACTTCTGTTGGACCCCTGAGTGCCAACAGGCGTTCGAAGAACTAAAGAGCTACCTCAGTTCACCTCCGCTGTTGGCGAAGCCAGAGCCTGGAGAGGAACTATTTTTATACCTGACGGTCTCTCCCATGGCTCTCGCGGCAGTCCTTGTCAAGGAAGAAGCAAAAGTTTAACGGCCGATCTACTACGTCAGTCACGTGTTAAGAGACACCGAGACCAGGTATACTAAATTAGAAAAACTGACTTACGCCCTATTGATTGCAGCCCAGAGGCTCCGACCCTACTTTCAAGGACACACCGTAACACTGCTCACCGACCAACCGATCAAGGTGATTCTACACCAGGCGGATGCCTCTGGGAGGATGGCAAAATGGGCGATCGAGCTCACAGAATTTGACATCAACTATCGATCCAGACCAGCAGTGAAGGCCTAGATATTGGCAGATTTCATAGTGGAGTGTACTATCCCAGAGGAGGCCGAACCTGAACAAGGTGAAATTGACGGCCTAGAGTCCCAACCGAACTCTCCCAAAGAAGAAACAGATCCCTCTGGTTGCTTTTGGGCCCTCTACGTGGATGGGTCTTCCAATATGTTAGGCGCAGGCACGGGCCTGATCCTGATCAGTCCAGAGGGAATCGTCGCGGAGTACGCTCTGTGCTTTAAGTTCTCCGCAACAAACAATGGAGCAGAATATGAAGCTCTGATCGCAGGATTGAAGATCGCCAAAGAGCTGGGAGTAGATCGGCTCCAAGTCCACAGTGACTCCTAACTAGTAGTGGGATAAGTCAACGAAAACTATGAAGCACGGAAAGACAGCATGGCTAAGTATCTTGAAAAAGTAAAGGAGCTCGTCCCCGCCTTCAGTAGCTTCAACATCAGGCAGATTTCGTGGATGAAAAATACCAGGGCCGACCTTCTCTCCAAGCTGACAACGCTGGCTTCGGTCGAATTGCCCAAGGGTGTTCTCTTTGAAGTTCTAAAGTGCCCGAGTACGGAAGAATCGCGGCCCGTGATAGAAATTGACCACGAGCCCAGTTGGATCGACCCACTGATAACATATCTCAGAGACGGGGTTCTCCCCCAGGATGCAAAAGAAGCTCGGAAGCTCAGAAATCAAGCCTCCCGATACATCCTTTATGAGGGCAAGTTGTACAAGAGATCATACTCTTTGCCCCTTTTAAAATGTCTCCGGCCTTCGGAAGCTGACTACACCTTGTGGGAGGTGCATGAAGGAATCTGCGGAAGCCATCTGGGGGCTAGATCTTTATCCCACAAGTTGCTCCACCAAGGATATTACTAGCCGACGATGCATCATGACTTGATTGAATACGTCAGAAAGTGTGACCGATGTTAGAGATATGCCAACATCCAGAGACAGCCCGTCACCGAGCTTACACCCTTGAGTGCCCCATGGCCTTTTGCACAATGGGGGATGGACATCCTTGGACCCTTTTCCGTGGCGTCGGGGCAGAGGAAGTTCCTCCTGGTAGCGATTGACTACTTTACCAAGTGGGTCGAAGCCAAACCACTGGCGAAAATCATAGAAGCTAAAGTGCAAGATTTTGTCTGGAAGTCAATCATTTGCAGGTTCGGTCTGCCAAGAACCCTAATCACTGATAATGGGTGGCAGTTCGCAGGAGCAAGATTCGTTGAATTCTGTGAAGATCTAAATATCTCCCACAACTTCACATCAGTAGCCCATCCTCAGGCGAACGGCGAAGCTGAAGTGACCAACAGAACCCTGCTACAAGGGATCAAGACAAGGCTCGAAAAGGCGAAGAGAACTTGGGCAGACGAACTTTATCATGTGCTGTGGGCGTATCGAACTACCCAAAGACTGTCCACGGGGGAGACCCCCTTTGCTTTAGCCTTCGGAACGGAGGCTGTTATCCCAATTGAGCTTAAACTCCCGTCGATGCGAGTCATGGCATTCAACAAACATCACAATTCGCAAGGTCTTAAAGCCAACCTCGATTTACTGGAAGAAAAGTGGGAGGTAGCTCAAGTTCAGATGGTAGCCTACAGACAGAAAGTCGCCCGCTATTACAATTCTCGGGTCAAGAATAAAGTCTTTAGAGCAGGAGATCTAGTGCTTCGATGAGCCATTGTCTTGCAACCTCAGGATCGAGGGAAGCTCGCCCCAAACTGGAAAGGCCCATATGAAGTCAAAGAAGTAGTCCGATCCGAAACTTATTATCTCAAGGAGCTCGGAGGAGCAGACCTCCCGCGACTATGGAGCACGAAAAACTTACGAATGTATTACCGATAACTTTATTTTAAATAAAAGTTGCATATCTACATGTCTCCTCTCTTGGCACAAGCCTATATCGACAGGACAGTCAAAACAAACCGTGTCGGAAGCGGGAGGAGAACTTCATCTCGACAAAGTCGAAGGCCCGATTCTCTCTAGATCGGATGGGCGGAGAGGCCAAGCAACGCCCATATGTGCCCCCACTGTCCTGTTAGGGACAGGAGGAGAACCTCACCCTAACTTGAGCAAAGTCGAAGGCCTGGTTCTTTTCAGACCAGATGGGGGGAGAGGCCAAGCAACGCCCATATGTGCCCCCACAGCCTGTTAGGGACAGGAGGAGAACCTCGCCCTAACTTGAGCAAAGTCGAAGGCCCGGTTCTCTTTAAATCGGATGGGGGGAGAGGTCCTGCAACGCCCATATGTGCCCCCACAGCCCTGTTAGGGACAGGAGGAGAACCTCGCCCTAACTTGAGCAAAGTCGAAGGCCCGATTCTCTTTAGACCGGATGGGGGGAGAGGCCCTGCAATGCCCATATGTGCCCCCACAGCCATGTTAGGAACAGGAGGAGAACCTCATCCTAACATGAGCAAAGTCGAAGGCCCGATTACACCTAGACCGGATGGGGAGAAAGGCCCAGCAGTGCCCATATGTCTCCTACAGTCGCATTAGGGACAGGAGGAGAACCTCATCCTAACCAGAGCTGAAACCTGTTACGACAGAAATAGGGGCAGAACCTCGCCCTGACACCAATTAAGGTCTGGTCATTCAAGATCAGAGGAGAAAAAGGGGACCTTCCCAGCGGCTCCTTTGCAAGAAGACTTCGTCCAGACTCCTATGAGAGCCGGACTTCGCCCTCGACTTCGATCGTAAAAAGACTCCGTCCGAACTCCTACGGGATCCAGACTTCACCCCCGACTCTGATTGCAGGTAAACTTCGTCCGGACTCCTATGGGAGCCGGACTTCACCCTCGACTTTGATCGCAGGAAGACTCCGCCCGGACTCCTACGGGAGCCAGACCTCGTCCCCAACTCCGGCTGCAGGAAGACTCTGCCCGGACTCCTACGGGAGCCGGACTCCCGCAAACCCCACCAAGAGCAAAGGGAAAAATCTCACTCGAAAAAGAAAAAGGGGAAAGGAGAGAGGAGTTAAAAAGGAAAGGGATGGACTATGTCAGCGATGAATGAAAAACAAATAGCATCAAAGATGCAGAGAACCTCGTCTCAGCAGGGATTGGGGTTCTTATCAAGAACCCCAGCTTTCTCTCAATGCAAGTCCGAGATAAGATGACTTCCTCAGGGTGACGAGAAGCTCAGACCTCTGAGCTTGAGCCCCGATGGGGGGCGCCAAACCCGAGTGGCCCCAGGCAAATCTGCGGCCATAGATGACAGGACAGGTCGATGCGATGGCAATCGGGTACCTTCAAATGATGCAAAGGCCGAAAGAAGCTCGGCAAGCGACAATTCAACACATGAGTAAAAGAGGTAGCAAAAAATTTCTTTCTCATATTATTTATTAAATATGCATTATAGAGCCATTAAGGCTGAAGAAGAAGGATAACTGGAAAGGCGAGCCAACGTGGCAACAACCAGTAACCTCCGGACGACGTCAACAAAAAAAAAAAAAGAGAAAGAGAGAGAAGGGAATACAACAATAACAATGGTAAAGGAAAGAAGTTCGGCAGGAAGCAAATCAACGCAAAGTGCAGACGAAGTAACAAAATCTCCTTCTCATTTTTCGATTAACAAGATGTACATTACAAGACCCGGAGGGCCAGAAAAAGAAGACATTACTACAAGACTCGAAGGGAATACACCGGAGACCACTTCAAGCTGTCGACTTCTCTTCCCGATTCCATCCTTCTCAACAGTATTTTTTAGTGCGTGTGATAAACCTCTCGACTCTCGCCCCCCGCCTCGTTCTGCTCCATCGTCGAAACCCCAACCCTAGGGGGAAAAGGATGGGATAGAATTCAGGGGGCAGCGAAGGCAACGGCAGCGGCGACGACGACCTACATCAAGAAGAACCGGAGGTACCCCGGAGGCCGCGATGGCGCCGGAGGCATGCGCCACCACCGTGTGCTCTACGATAACCACCGTCTTAGGTACTCCGGCAAGGTCGGCATGCGCTACTTCCACCGTCCCTGCAACAAGTTCTACTGCCCCACCGTCGGCGCCGATCGCTTCTGGTCCCTCGGCCCCGACGACGTCAAGAATCCCGCCACAGCTTGTGACGACAACTCTGCCCCCTTGACCGATGTCGTCCCGCTCAGCTACTCTAAAATTCTCGGGCGGAACGCCCTCACTGGTTGTCCCCATTATTAAACCCCTGTTGTTGAAGAAATTCTCCCTCGAGCCCCCTTTAAGGCGATGGGAACCCTCAGTGACAGTTTGACAGTCGGAGAACTCGCAGGCCGCTATTTTCCTCACACTCCTCTTGGTCCGTGGCATCCTCTCGAGGTTGGCCTCCGGGGCGGGGGCCCCGACGGGAGAACCCCTCGGAGAGGCTCGGGGGACTGAAGATGGTGGGGAGCCGACGGGGATGGCAAAGACTGGTGCGAAGGGCGCTCGGAGTCGAAAAGGGCACCGATGGAGTGGCTGAGTGGCTAAACTCTCAGGCAGAAGAAAGGTGTTGACCCTCAGGCGAAGTGAAGCCCCTGAAGGAAAGGCGGGGGCTTAAATAAGCAACGGGGCCTGACGCAGTTATGGTGGTAGATATCCCTAGGTCAACCAGTGCCCGCCACGTGTCCCACTCACCGCGGCATAGGGTTGACCGTTCGCGGACCATTATGGCGTGACGCTTAGGATTACGCCCTGGTGGGAGTTCCGAAAAAACTCTTCGGATCGCCCTAATCGGAAAAAGGCTCCAGCACGCGCGCATTAAATGCCAAGATTTTCGAGGGCGCTCATGTGCAGAATTCGAGGAAACGACTTCGGCTGTAAAAATTTTTTGTACTTCCTCTGATCGAAACTCGAACTCGAAAGTAGGGGGACTGGTGTTGGGTGTAAAACCCTCCCAGTCGAAGTTCATGTCAGGAGTGACCCCTCAGGGATTCTATCGATGCCCGACCTATGGCGGCAGGAAGACTTTGTCCGGACTCCTACGGGAGCCGAACTTCGTCTCTGACTCCAACTACAGGAAGGCTTTGTCCGGACTCCTACGGGAGCCGGACTCCGTCCCTGACTTCAACAGCAGGAAGACTTCGTTCGGACTCCTACGGGAGTCGAACTTCATCTCCGACTCCAACTACAGGAAGGCTTCGTCTGGACTCCTATGGGAGCCGGACTCCGTCCCCGACTTCAGCAGCAGGAAGACTTTGTCCGGACTCCTACGGGAGCCAAACTTCATCTCCGACTCCAACTACAGGAAGGCTTCGTCCGGACTCCTACGGGAGCCGGACTCCATCCCCGACTTCAGCAGCAGGAAGATTTTGTCCGGACTCCTACGGGAGCCGGACTCCATCCCTGACTTCAGCAGTAGGAAGACTTCGTCCGGACTCCTATGGGAGCCAGACTTCACCTCTGACTCCAACTACAGGAAGGCTTCATCCGGACTCCTACGGGAGCCAGACTCCATCCCCGACTTCAGCAGCAAGAAGACTTCGTCCGGACTCCTACGGGAGCCGGACTTCATCTCCGACTCCAACTACAGGAAGGCTTCATCCGGACTCCTACGGGAGCCAGACTCCGTCCCCGACTTCAGCAGCAGGAAGATTTCGTCCGGACTCCTATGGGAGCCGGACTTCACCTCCGACTCTAACTACAGGAAGGCTTCGTCCGGACTCTTACGGGAGCCGGACTCCATCCCCGACTTCAGCAGCAGGAAGACTTCATCCGGACTCCTACGGGAGCCGGACTTCACCTCCGACTCTAACTACAGGAAGGCTTCGTCCGGACTCCTACGGGAGCCGTACTCCATCCCCGACTTCAACAGCAGGAAGACTTCATCCGAACTCCTACGGGAGACAGACTTCACCTCTGACTCCAACTACAGGAAGGCTTCGTCCGGACTCCTACGGGAGCCGAACTCCATCCCCGACTTCAGCAGCAGGAAGACTTCGTCCGGACTCCTACGGGAGCCGGACTTCATCTCCGACTTCAACTACAGGAAGACCTCGTCCGGACTCCTATGGGAGCCGGACTCCGCCCACAACTTCAATCACAGGTAGGCTTCGTCCGGACTCCTACGGGAGTCGAACTCCATCTCCAAGTTTGACTGCAAGAAGACTTCGTCCGAGCTCCTACGGGAGCCAGACTTCACCTCTGACTCCAGCTGCAGGTAGGCTTTGTCTGGACTTTCGCCCTGAACTCCTGCTGAATGTCTCGATCGAGATTCCTTGACAAATGATCCCCATCCGGACTTCTGCAGAAATCAGACTCCAATCGAACTTCGACCGACAAGTCTGGACCCCCTGGCAAGCCGCAGTAACGGCCACGACTCTACTCCACTCCCTGCGGCGGATCCTACGCGGCTCCATCACTCCCTGGCAGACCGTAGTAACGGCCATGACTCTGCTCCACTCCCTACTGCGGATCCTACGTGGCTCCATCACTCCCTGGCAGGCCGCAGTAACGGCCATGATTCTGCTCCACTTCCTGCAACGGATCCTGCACAGTTTCACCACTCCCTGGCGAGTCGTGACAACGGACGCCGCTCCACTCCCCGCAACCGATTCCACGTGGCGAGCCATGGTGACAGCCACGACTCTACCCTATTACTCTTCATGATAAATTCCTCCTGGCTCCGTACGGCCCACGACGAGGCGATCATAAACAGTCGCTATCAATCCTTTGCTCCCCCGTCTATAAAAGGGGACCCCAGATACGTTATTCTCTAAGCTCAAAATTTTATCCCAAAACTCTGCTTAAATTTTCGTTCGAGCACTCCATTCTTGTTGAGGCAGAGAACTGACTTGAGCGTCGGAGGATCTTGCTGGAGCAACCCCACCTCTAATTTAGACTTCTTTCGCAGGTCCCGACGGCGACCGTGACTCCCTCGACTCCAGCTTCTCCGGCGTAGGTGGATTTTTGCACCAACAAAATGCATGCATGCTATATATCATATTTAGATCCTAGTGTAGGATAAATTTTTATTAATTAATTAGATTAATTAATAATTTCTACTGTAAAATAGTGATTTTGAAAAAATTTTAAAATTACCATTTTACCCCTACACTGATTTTTGCCACAAGTTTGACCATGTGAAAGGTGAGGGTAGAGGATCTGCTGGTACAAATAGGATTGGATTCGACCTTGAAGGATGGCTCGAAGGGATGACTGACAAGCAATGGGTATCCTTGGAGAAAAGGGCATGTGCCACGATTAGGACTTATTTGGTGGATGAGGTGTTGTATGGCATGTTAGTGGAGAGATCATCCAGAGGTTTGTAGTCAAGGTTGCACATATCGTACATAGGGAAGAACATGTGTAACAAGTTGATGATGAAGAAGCAATTGTACAGCTTTCGGATGCAAGAGGACGAGGATGTTGTAGTACGCATTCAATGGTTTGATCAGATGAGCATAGATTTACTAAACATTGGGGTGGATTTTGAAGAGGAGGATAAGAGCTTGTTGTTGTTGTACTCGCTACCCAGGAGCTTCGATTTGTTGGTGACGATGCTGCTGTATGGTAAGAAGACACTGGTGTATGAGGAGATCGTGTCAGTGCTCGGGCCCAATGAGCAGTGGAAATGGCAGATGAAGAGGGAGGTCTTCCAGGAGAGTCTTGTGGCTTCAGAGAGGGCTAAGAGTGGGAAGATAAAAAGCGAGCAGGTGGGGCAAAAAGTCCAAGAAAGGCAGTAAGGAGGCTAGGAAGTACTTTAAGTATGGTGAAGCAGGGCACTTTAAGCGGGAGTGTCCACTTTGGAAGAAATGCAAGGTAGGAGAAAGGAAAGACTCGAATTTCATTAGTTCAGTCATTGAATCAGAAGAGTCAGATGAGTTCTTAGTAATTTCGGAGGAGCCTGTGGGGTGCAGAGGATCCGAAACAGCTTCGGAGGGGTCTACGGAGTGCGAAGGGTCTGAAGGGGCAACGATGGTGATCGAGGTACAACAGCAGGCTCAATAGAGCAGCATTGGATGGTTGGCCTCAGTGAGTTGGGTACAGAGTCAATTTTTGTGGCGTCAGGAGGACTTCGGTTCAGGTAGAGTATCGGACAGAGGTGACTTCACAAGAGGAGAGGGGTTTGGCACGAGTTCAGAGCGGAGGGGTGTAAGAGGAGGAGCAATATCCCAATACCAATGCCAGGACTGCACAGTGCCAGGTAGAGTGGAGTGTGCAGATGAAGAGGCATGGCTCTGAGAAAACTGTGTCAAGTGGAGCATCAGGTGCAGCAAGTGCCAGTTTAGGAATGCTACGGTTTCTCCAGAAAAGTCCAAAACAAGTGGTGCAGCTGCCAAGCAGAAAGGAGCCTACAAATTCTAAGGTGGTGCCAAGAAACAAGCAAAGGTCTTCACCTGTAGAGGTGGTCATCCCACAGATCTCAAAGGGAGCTCAAAAGCTGAAAAAGGTTGGCGGTGGTAAGGATGTTCGCACAAAGGGTTGTCTGGGCATGTAACGATAGCAGGATCATGCAGGAAGATATTACTAGGTGTGCCCAGACTTGGGGGCACCAAAGTGGAGATTGTAGGAGTTGATATGGTTCTTCCAAGCCTTAGGAGGTCACAAGAGAGGAGTCAGTGTGTTGGCTCTGGGAGACTAAAACTGGTGTGGTCCTAGGGCTAGGATAGGAGTGGTCCTAGGATGAAGGTATCTATAAACTTGAGGTTCAGGTGTTGAAGATCTTGAGGGGCTTGGTTGGTGTTGTGAAAACTTGGAGACACAAGGTAGAGCAAGGAACTAGAGCTAGGGATGCAGCTACGGAGAAGAAGCAGTTTTAGGGTAGCCAAGTCGATTCGATTTCAAGCGAGTTGACTCGATCTCAGTTAGAGTCGACTTGGTTCCAGGCGAGTCGACTCGATCTTAGTCTAGGTCGACTCGATCTTAGAGGAACAACCAGACAGAGAGCTATGTTTCATCGATACGCAGGTGGCACACAATCGAGTCGACTTAAATTCAAGTTGAGTCGACTCAAATGCAGGTGAGTCGATTCGATCTTAGTTGGAGTCGACTCGATTTTTGCGAATAGAGCTATACAAGTTTTTTGTTTGAGCCTAGGGTCGGGTTTGATCCTAGGGGTCTTAAGGTTTGGTTTGAGAGATCTTAAAGGGGCTAACTCAGGGTTTGGATTAGAATTAAGTCCATGGGATATATGGGTTAGTATAGGGAGTTTTTTTAGCTCAGGTTGTTTAACCTATTATAATTAGTATATATACAGATCTTGTAATACCAAGAAAAAGAGAGAATAAACAAAGAGTTTTTTCTCCTGAAACCCTAGCCCTCTCTCTCTCACATTTTCTAGTCTCTAGCTAGGATTTCACACCAAGGATCATCCGTGATCCAATCAAGGCTTCTGCATTTTCTTTTCTCTCTTCTCTATTTTGCTGGATTAACACCCAGATTCTACGCAAGACATCGGTCCATAGCTGATATCGGAGCGGTACCAAGTTTCAACATGTTCTCCCTCTCCGACGCTTTCTAACTTAAGTATCGGAGGGACTCCAATTGGAGAACCCCCCATTTTCTTGTCCCGCACAAGCGAACTTTCTTGTAAGTGTCCAGAGTCCAGACTCGTGCCTGCCTACTCCAGCTAGGTAGAAGATTCGAGCTGACCTTTCATGTCACACCTCGTCAAAGAAGTGTAGCGACAAATATTATCTAAAATATCTAATTGATATAGTTATTATTTACTGGGCTATGGAGCTCATGATTTCTCTTTTATTTTTAGATTCTGATACTTAGTTGCAGATAGAGGTGTTACTTGAGAGTGAGACTAGAAGCAAGATCTGGCACTATCAACATTATTAAACTTAAATCTATTATTATTATTTTAAATTTCTCATGGAGATTTATTTGATGCAAGATTCATAAATTTGGATAACTCTTGGATTGGTTAATGAATTGAATTTCAATTTTTAGTAATTTAAATTAATTCTACTATGATATATTGATATTTGTTTATAATATTTTGCATGCTTATGAAGAAAATTTTTTATGATCATGGTTATCACGACCTTTAGCTCATAATTTTAGGTCAGAGATGTGAGACCATGTACAAAGGTGGTGAAATTCTGAGGAACAAAAAGTAGAGTACTTGGGTCTAGTGTATCTGTGTCATCATTTGTGGAGACATGCTTTTGTTCGTCGAGTAGAGGGGATCAACGTAATAGTGGAGTTTCTACATGGTTTTATCTGTTATTATGAAGAGTTCTCCTGCCATCGTCTCGGTCGGCAACGTATTGGATTCACAGGTTTAGCTTTCTTAGGTCAACAATCATCTCTTCGGACGGCAGCCCTTACTCCCAGCTAACTTGCTTCTCCAGACTTTTTTTTTGTTCCGTGATCACGATCATGATATTTTTAACGTAGATATTTTCCTCTGCTGTTTTCTATCAACTTTGGAGGTTTTGGAAGGTAGAATTCGGCTGATAAAGCAGGGCTGATTGACTTGATTCGTCAGTATGTTGTCAGCATGGGGGGTTGTTTCCTTATGCAGAGATAACCGAGCCAAGGTTTGGCCAATCGTTGGCCACTTGAGGATGTCTATAATTGTGCCGCGTGGTGGCAATCTTTTTTATTATCTTGCTTGCCAAGGAATTGGTTGATTGTTTATGTTTCTCAAAAAGGTTCAATTAATTAATTGATTATGCTACGAATAACTTTATCTGATGCCGGATGCTTATGACGCCTACTAATTCCAATCATAAGATTGTTGTTTTGTTTACTCGGGTTTAGGCCTAGCAGCCTACTTTGATGTATATCTGTTTCTGTTTTAGCCACATTTTTGTCTCTGATGTTTCATCAAATAATAATAATAATAATATTTTTATAATTGTTGGTGCAAAAATCTGTTTGCGTCGGAGAAGCTGGAGTTGGGGAAGCCGCGGTCGCCGCCGGGACCTGCAAAGGAAGTCTAAACCGGAGGTGGGATTGCTCCGACAAGACCCTCCGATGCTCAAGTCAGTTCTCTGCCTCAACAAGAATGGAGTGCTCGAACGAAGAATTTAGCAGAGTTTTGAGATAGAAAATGAGCTTATCGAATAACGTATCTGGGTCCCCCTTTTATAGGCGGAGGAAGCAACGAATTGATGGCGACGTTTGTAACCGTCTGGCAGTGGACTGCCCAGGGTCAGGCGGAGTTTGCTGCGAAGCGTAGTGGAATGGACCCGTGGCTATCGCTGGGGCGTGCCACGTGGAGTCTGCCGTATGAAGTGGGGTGGCGTTTTGCCGTCGTGACTTGCCAGTGGATGGGAGAATCGCGCAGTATCCGTTGCAGGAGGTGGAGCAGGATCGTGGCCGTTTATCGTGGCTGGTCAGGTAGTAATGGAGCCGCGCGGGATCCGTCATGGGGAGTGGAGCAGTGCTGCGATCGTTACTGCGGCCTGTCAGGGAGTGGTGGAGCTGCGCGGAATCCACCGCAGGAAATGTAGCAGAATCGTGACCGCGATCGTGGCCTGAGAGTGCTGATCTGTCGGCTGAAGTTCGGCAGTGGTCAGAGTCCGGCCACCGTAGAGGTCCGGACGAAGACTGTCTGCAGCCGTTGGAATCGAGGACGGAGCCGGGCTCCCGTAGGAGTCCGGGCGAAGTTTTCCTGCAGTCAAGGTTAAAGGCGAAGTCCGGCTCCCGTAGGAGTTCGGTCAAGGCTTACCAGCAATTAACGTTGGGGACGGAGCCCGGCTCCCGTGGGAGTCCGGACGGAGTCTGCTCGCAGCTGAAGTTATCGGCGGAGTCCGGCTCCCGTAGGAGTCCGTCCGGCTCCCGTAGGAGTCTGGTCGCAGTCTGCCTTGCAGCCGTTGGAGTCGAGGACGGAGCTCGGCTCCCGTAGGAGTCCGGGCAAAGTTTTCTTGCAGTCAAGGTTAAAGGCGAAGTCCGGCTCCCATAGGAGTCCGGACGAGGCTTACCAGCAATTAACGTTGAGGATGGAGCCCGGCTCTCGTGGGAGTCCAGGTGGAGCTGTCCTGTAGTCGATGTCGGCGACGGAGCCCAGCTCCCGTAGGAGGCCGGGTGGAGTCTGCTTGCGGCTGAAGCTGTTGGCGTCGAGGATGAAGCCCGGCTCCCATAAGAGTCCGAGCAAAGTCTCCCTGCAATTAAAGTCAGAGGGGAGGTCCGGCTCCCGTAGGAGTCCGGACGAGGCCTACCAATGGTTGATGCTGAGGACGGAGCCCGGCTCCCGTAGGAGTCTGAGCGAAGCTGTCCTGTAGTCGATGTCGGCGGTGGAGCCCGGCTCCCGTAGGAGTCCGGGCGGAGTCTGCTTGCGGCTGAAGCTGTTGGCGTCGAGGATGAAACCCGGCTCCCATAAGAGTCCGGGCGAAGTCTCCCTGCAATTAAAGTCAGAGGGGAGGTCCGGCTCCCGTAGGAGTCCGGACGAGGCCTACCAGCGGTTGATGCTGAAGACAGAGCCCGGCTCCCATAGGAGTCTGGGTGAAGCTGTCCTATAGTCGATGTCGGCGGCAGAGCCTGGCTCCCGTAGGAGTCCGGACGGAGTCTGTTTGCGGCTGAAGTTGTTGGCGTCGAGGATGAAGCCCGGCTCCCATAAGAGTCCGGGCGAAGTCTCCCTGTAATTAAAGTCAGAGGGGAGGTCCGGCTCCCGTAGGAGTCCGGACGAGGCCTACCAGTGGTTGATGCTGAGGACGGAGCCCGGCTCCCGTAGGAGTCCGGGCGAAGCTGTCCTGTAGTCGATGTCGGCGGTGGAGCCCGGCTCCCGTAGGAGTCCGGGCGGAGTCTGCTTGCGGCTGAAGCTGTTGGAGTTCTTGGTGACGGAGCCCGGCTCCCGTAGGAGTCCGAGCGAAGTTGTCGTGTAGTCGATTCCACTGAGGACTTCTGTTGTGGGTATTTTATACCCAACACCAGTCCCCCTACTTCCGAGTTTGAATTTCAAACGAAGGAAGTACAGAGAGAGAGATGGGCACAGCCGAAATCGTCCCTTCGAATCCTGCGTACTGCTGCCTCCGGATATTTTGGCATTAAATGTGCGCGTGCCGGAGTCTTTTCGAATTGGAGCGGTACGAGGGGATGCTTCAAAATTCCCGTAGGTACACTGGCCTAGGTACGGTGCAATTATGATCCTGCCAACCGTCAGCCGCTTTTAGCCGTCTGTCAGGGGGAGTGGGACATGTGTCGGATGCGGACTGGCCTGGGGGATTCGCGATCATTATGGCACCGGATCCCAGGGTCTATTTAAACCCATCCTCCCTCCTTTAGGCGTCCTACTCCATTCCTGAGTTTTCGCTGGTGTCTGTCTTCTCTTCGAGAGCCCTGTTTTAGTGAGCGTCTTCTCGAGCCGTAGGCGCCTCCCATTTTTTCGCCCCTCAGGTCCCTCAGAGTAATATAGGTTAGTGCCAACCTTCCTCTCACCGCTAGGGGCTTCTTTTCTCATCATTACTTTTGTGCATCCCTTCGAGTTAGTCTTCGGCCTCTCGTTCCCCTTTCGGACCGTCTTTTTAGGGTCCTTTAGATCCCCCCTTCGAAACTACTCAAAATGTTCTCTGGCTCTTCTGCTCCCAGCAGTTCCGAGAGTTCTTCTGCTTCAAACCCCCAGGTCCCTGTCTCTGTGGACGAACCCGCGTCTGGGGCTGGGCCTCACCCGATTTTCGCACCGGGCGTTATTCCATGTTCCTCGACTTCGGAGGAACTCCTTCTGATAAGGGTTCAGTATGGGGTTCCTCCGGAGTACGACCTGGAGCTACCTGGCCCCTCTGACCGGGCCAGCACTCCTCCTCCCGGTCGCTTTTGTTTGTATCAGGAAGAGTTCCGTGCCGGACTCCGGCTTCCGCTTCCTTCCTTTGTCGCTGCCTTCTTCCGCTTCTTGGACATCTCTCTCGCTTCCGTGGCCCCAAATTTCTTTAGGTTTTTGATAGGGTTTCTCTCCCTCTGCCACGTAGTCGAGGTTCAGCCGTCTCTCTCCTTGTTTAGGCATTTTTATACCTTCAAACGCCATCCTTCGGCGAAGGACTGGTGGTACTTCTTCCCCCAGTTTGGTAAGAAGGGGTTGCTGAAAGGCGCCCCTTCTTCGATTCACAATTGGAAGGGGAAATACCTCTTCGTCCACTATCCGACCCTGAAACTGGGCCTGCCCCCTTGGGGTTCTCTGAGGGATTCCGTCCGTCGGGCTCCCAGCCTGGGGGAGGACGACCTCCAGGCCGCCCAGAAGCTTCTAACTTATCCCGCTCCTTCCCTTCCTAATCTTCTGAGGGAGCAGCTTCTTTTCAACATCGGCCTGAGCCCCCAGGATCCAGCGAGTATTCATCTTATCTTTTCTTTTCTTGCCTTCCTCTTCTTCTTCTCTTTACTTCTTTTTCCTTCCCACTCTCTTCTTTTTCTTTCTCTTTCTTTTTTTTTTTTTTTTTGACTCTTGATTGATCGGTGTTGCTTCTTTTTCCCCTTTTTCTTCTTTCTTCTCTTTCTTTTTCTTTTTTTTTTTTTTTTTTTAGCAATGGACGCCGAAGCAACGTGAATTCTCGCCAGGGGCATGAGAGCTCAGAAGAGAAAGGGCGCGGCGGCCTCCGGATCGGCGAAGAGGGCCAGGGCGGAGGAGACAAGCTTGGCTGCGCCCGTCCAGGCGGCCCCGGCCATCGACATTCCTTCAGATGCCGAGCCAGTGGCTCCCGGGCCTCCTCGAGGAGCCCGCCGACTGGGGCCCCCGCTCTGGGGGTTCGCTCCACAGAGGCGCCCGCCGTGGGGAGGAGGAGGAAATCGGTGGCTCGCAGGGCGAGTAGCCACCGAGCTGCTATAGACGAGTCCGTCTGCTCCGAGGAGGGATCAGAGAATCCCTTCAACGATAGGAACTTGATCAGGCGGTTGATCGACGGCTGCATCATGTCCGACGTCGTGGGGAGGATCGACCACGCCGATCCTAAGCAGTGGGCTTGGAACTCTTTGGGGTCCTTCCTCGAGGTAAACGGATCTTTATTTACACGGTCACTCGGCCTCTGTCGTAATTCTCTATCCGTCCTTGCAGATTGGGCACTAACTCTTCGCCTATATCGAGGCGATGAGCCACATGAGGAGGGACATCCTCCAAGTGGAGGAACGCTGCCAAGTCGAGGTTGCCCGCCTCCAAGCAAAGTCGGCTGAAGTAGCCGCCCTCCAGGAGGCCTTGGAAAGAGAGAAGCAGGCCCGGGAGGAGGAGAGGCAGATCTTGGAGGAGTCGGCGAGGAAGGCGGAGGCCGAGGTCGCCCATTTGGTCGAGCAAACTCCGATCCTGGTCTCGGAGGCCAGGGCCCTTGCGGTGGAGGAATTCAAGGCCTCCCCGGAGATGAGGGACCTGAATGTCCAGTTCGGCCAGGAGGCGTTCACCAAGGGGTTCGAGCTCTGCCAAGAGAAGGTGGCCAGCAATTTCTCCGAGCTCGACCTCGGCTTCCTTGAGGAGTCCGAAGACGAGGCCGGTCCCTCGTCTGCCGCCACTGCGGTCGCACCCCCCACGTCGGGTTCTCCACCTCCCGCCCCTGAGGTCTGAGACCTCTGATCTTGTGCCCTTATTTTGTCGCAATATTTTATTTCTGTTTATCTTCACAATTATTCAATCAATAAAGTCGAATTTCTTGTTGTGGATGGCTTCTCCTTCCCCCTCCTCCTTCTTTCCGCTTTTCTCCTTGCAATGAGTCGTTCCCTGATGCTTTTGCCTTCCGATGGCAGTGCCCTGCAGAAGCACTCCCCTTGCCCCTGGGGGTCCCGCTGAAATCGACAATCCAGCGGTTGAAAAAGGAGGTCCTTCACCTGACGAAGAAGTTGAAGAAGATGGAAGGCGAACTCCGCAAATCGAGAGAAGGCCATTCTAAAGCCGCCACTGAGGCCGCCCACTTTCGGAGTCTCCATGTGAAGGCGATCATGGATTACAGCCGGAGGAAGGCGAACTTCGCAAAGGAACTCGAGGAGTGCAAGAAGAGCACCAGCGACCGCATTTGGGCTCAAGAAGCCAGGATCAGCACCCTTAAGGTGGAACTGTCAGCTGCGAAGAGGAAGATCGGCCAGTTGGAAGGAAATTCATCCCGACTCTTGGCCCGGGTCGATGATGAACAGAAGTGGTCGCAGAAGGTCTCCGACCTTCAGAAGCAGCTTCAAGACGCCGAGATGAGCCACGACGTTCAGCGAGCCAGCTGGCGCCGGCAGGTGGAAGAGTATAAAGGGAGATTCCGGACGGCGGCCGATGAAGTCGTTCGTCTCCAGAGGCAGCTGGCTAACAGGGCGCAGCTTACTTCCGCCCAAGATTCTGAAGAGCTCCAAGCCCTGAGAGGCACTGTTGAAGGGATTTCTGTCTCCCTCGGGGAGAAGTCAGTCGAGCTGCAATAAGTGAAGATCCAACTGGCACTTGAGCGGCGGGCCGTCGCAGACGCGGAGGCAGAGTCCGAAGTTTTGAGGAAGAGGCGTCGAGAAGCGGAGGCTGAGAGCTAGCAACTTCGTCGGACACTCCAGGACGCACTGCGAAAGAGGGAAGAGCTAGAAGGAGAAATAAAGAATCTGAGGCAGTCCTGGTTGAGGGACGGAATAGATAACTCTAGGTCGGAGGGAGCAGGGCCTCCTTAGAGCTCTTTTTGTCTTTCTGTCTTATCATGTAGTTACTTCTTTTTTGTCGTTTTGCCCTCCTTTCCTTGGCCTTCCTGGTTTTGTAGTGTGTATATCGAAAATGGAATAAAAAGAGTGTTTTGCGTTACCTCGTCCGAGCGCTGCACTAATATCGCTGTCTGCCGAACCTTTCTTGCCATCTGTCTTGCCTGATGTTGACATCGTTGGGAGGGGGCTTTTTTCTTTCATCTGATCTTATTAGCTGGCCAGATTTTGCCACCATTAACCCTTACTGCAGAAGTCGTCGATGGAGCCCGACTCTCGTAGGAGCCCGGCTGAAGTCTTCCTTGTAGGCGGAATCTGGCTCCCGTAGGAGCCCGAGTGAAGTCTTCCTCGCGGGCGGAACCCGGCTCCCGTAGGAGTCCGGGTGAAGTCTTCCTTGCGGGCGGAACCCGGCCTCCGTAGGAGTCTGGGTGAAGTCTTCCTTGTAGGCGGAACCCGGCTCCCGTAGGAGTCCGGGTGAAGTCTTCCTTGTAGGCGGAACCCGGCTCCCGTAGGAGTCCGGGTGAAGTCTTCCTTGTAGGCGGAACCCGGCTCCCGTAGGAGTCCGGGTGAAGTCTTCCTTGTAGGCGGAACCCGGCTCCCGTAGGAGTCCGGACGAAGTCTTCCTTTGCATCGTGAACGGAACCCGGCTCCCGTAGGAGTCCGGGCCTTCCATTTTGCTCGAGCCGGCGTGAGGTTCTCCCCTTGTTACCAGCCTGGTTATGGGGGCGCGTTAGGGCACTGTAAGGCCTCTCCCCCCATTCGGTCTAAAAGAACCGGGCCTTCGACTTTGCTCATGTAAGGATGAGGTTCTCCTCCTATTTCTGACATGGCTGTGGGGGCACATTAGGGCATTGTAAGGCCTCTCCCCCCATCCGGTCTAAAAGAACCGGGCCTTTGACTTTGCTCATGTCAGGACGAGGTTCTCCTCCTGTTCCTGACATGGCTGTGGGGGCACATTAGGACGTTGTAAGGCCTCTCCCCCCATTCGGTCTAAGAGAACCGGGCCTTTGACTTTGCTCATGTCAGGACGAGGTTCTCCTCCTGTTCCTGACATGGCTGTGGGGGCACATTAGGGCGTTGTAAGGCCTCTCCCCCCATCCGGTCTAAAAGAACCGGACCTTTGACTTTGCTCATGTCAGGATGAGGTTCTCCTTCTGTTCCTGACATGGCTTTGCTTTTGGAGGGATCATATCCAGTCATAATAAATCCACGCCAGGTGGGAAGGGCACGTTAGGTAGAAAGGAAAGTAGATTCAAGGTGAAATCGTAAGTGATACATTTACAGTTTTTTCGCTCCTCCTTGAGGCCCTCTGGTGATGGAGTCGATGGTCCCGATGGGAGGCCGGTCCCCGGGTTGCTCCTCCCTTCTCTGCGGTTCAGGCTGTGGGAGGGCTCTTGGCCGGTCTCCTCTACCCTCAGGCCTGCGGCGGATGAATCTGTCGAGTCGACCTTACCGAATGTGCTCCTCG